>NC_081155.1:3570956-3701021 GCF_012432095.1 Onychostoma macrolepis
TTTTATATGGCTTCAGATGTAGTAGTCTTGTAAAATCAGATAATTTAAATAATTTACAAATCACTTTGTGCTCAAAAACTTTTCATCTGTACCAATTCAAAGATCACAGACATCAAGAATCAGCGATGAATCTCAACAATGGTTACAGTCAACAAAATGCTTATGTTGCAATGCATGCTGGGTACCAGCATAGTACAAGACTCTCCCATGTATCCCAGCATGCATTGCAGCATGAATAAACAACGCAGCTGAATTGTCTGATTATTTTCTTTTATTCTTACTATTTTATTTTCTTTACGATGCTGTTATAGTTGTGACTTTTAGTAGCTTGTTTTGTGATGTTCAGAGTTTTATCTGAATATTTTCTTGACTGTCACCATTGTTGAGATTCATATACTGATTCTTGATGTCTGTGGTCCTTGTATTGATACAGATGAAAACTTTATGTGCACAAGGTGATTTGTATGTACACATTCTGATATTTACAGTACTGCAAAATATGAAGCTACGAAAAATCTAAAACAGTATAATGTCTATATAATCAGAAATTGACTTGAAATGAGGTCAGGACCAGTGACAAGATCTACCCACAACTCTTTTCATTCGGCTTGGTTAAGCTAAGTATGTTTTAAATGATCACACAATTAAAGCAATCAGCGTAATATTAACACCAAAATGTCAAGGGTCAAGAGCCCAACAAAGGAAACACTGGTCTCTTTGATGGTGATTTCAAACAAAACAATAAAGCATCTAAACCTCTGTTAATTCTCAATAAGAGCTTTCTAGAAGTCTGACAGAAATAAAGTCAATCTGGTCAATCTGATGCTGTTTGTGAAGCTGTTTAATCAGATCTTGAGAGATTTAATGTCTTTTTTTTCAGTTGATTTCATTCAGCTGTGGCCAGTTGTAGTTCTTGTGTTTCTCTTCCTTCGGTGATTCTCTTGATAACAGCAGGTGTTCATCATTAATGATCAATCATCATAATTATCTCCAACTCCAGCACTGCTTCAATTCTACTTGAACACCTGTAGTGAAACACATGAACACTGCAAATTAGACCAAATCATTTTTTGAGTGTAGTCCACCTGACAGAGAGAATGCTGAGTGAATTCAGCATGATGAACAGCTGCTGTTAACAAGCAGATTCACTGGAGAAAAGAGAAAAATGAAACTACAACTGACTTCAGACACAGCCTTAGATGAAATCAACTGAAATAAAACAGCAGAGGATGATTAAACAACTCCACAAACAGCATTACAGTTTGACTTTATTTCTGCCACATATCTATAAAATTACTTGAGAATTAATAGATATTTAGATACTTTATTGAAAATGTTTTGTGTGACCTCACCATTATGGCGATCAGCGTTTGCTTTAGTTGGGCTTTAGTTTGGCTCTTAATGTTAGATTTTTTTTTTGGTTGTTATAATTGTGTTAGTAAAAAGCATATGTTATAACAACAAAAACCAAAAAAGTAAAAATGTAAGTAAATGTGTTTGTGTTGTAATCATCATGAAGCAGCCTGCTTCTCTGACCTTATTCCGTCTTTAATGAAGTGTTGTGGCTTTTTTTTTTATTAGTTTCATGTTCTGATATGTGCTATGACACGACAAAACAATTGATTATGAAAAATTGTAAAACATCTTATACACAAAACCTTCAGTACTACGGCATAGTTAAGACCCTTACAGACATCAAGAATCAGCATATGAATCTCAACAATGGTGAGTCAAAATCTTCATGCTGCAATGCATGCTGGGTACCAGCACAGTACAAAACTCACCCATGACTCCCAGCATGCATTGTAACATGAATAAATTATGCCACTGAATTGTCCTCTTATTTTCTCTAATTCTTTATATTTTATTTTATAATTGCTTTTGTTTTTTGTGTTGAGTTATATTAGCATGTTTTGTGATGTTCAGAGTTGATCTGTTTATTTATTTTGGTTGATTGTCACCACTGTTGAGATTCATACGCTGATTCTTTAGGTGTGTGTTTCATAGCACTTTAGGGCTTTTTTTTTAATTGTCAGTAATGTTTTAACAACAAAACCAAAAAGTAAAATGTAAGTAAATGTGTTTGTGTTGTAACATCATGAAGCAGTGCTTCTGACCTTATTTTTTAATGAAGTGTTGTGCTTTTTTTTATTAGTTTCATGTTCTGATAAATATGACACAAAACAATTGATTATGAAAAATTGTAAAACATCTTACACAAAACCTTCACTACGGCATAGTTAAGAACAGACATCAAGAATCAGCATATGAATCTCAACAATGGTGAGTCAAAATTTCATGCTGCAATGATGCTGGTACCAGCACAGTACAAAACTCAATGATTAGCATGCATTGTAACATGAATAAATTATGCCACTGAATTGTCCTCTTATTTTCTAACTTTATATTTTATTTTATAATTGCTTTTGTTTTGAGTTATATTAATGTTTGTGATGTTCAGAGTTGATCTGTTTATATTTTCTGATTGTCACCACTGTTGAGATTCATACGCTGATTCTTTAGGTGTGTTTCATAGCACTATTTTTTTAATTGTCAGTAATTTTAACAATAAGCTAGAGCAAAATGAGCAGGCTGTTATTACATCATCACTTTGATAACAGAAGAGACACTGAAGAAAAAATATATAATGTTGATGATGGTTGTCATTAACAAAACACAACTAACAATATTACAGATTTTGCTGGTTATAACAACTGTGCTTTAAAACACATACAACACAAAGATAATTGATGTTAAAAAGTCAAGGTTCAAGAGCCCAACTAGAACAATGATCTCCATCATGGTAGTTAAAAAAAACCAACAACAACTTGATTTCTGTGAACGCCTGACAGAAATATCATCAGTCTGGTTAGTATTGTGAAGTAATATGATTTAGGAGCTGTTTAATCAGATCTTGAGAGGTTTAATGTCTTTCTTCAGTTTATTTCATCTAAGGCTGTGGCTGAAGTCAGTTGTTCAGTTTTTCTTCATTCAGTGATTCTGCTTGTTAACAGCATCTGTTCATCACTAATGCACAATCATCACTAATTAATCACAGAATTATCTCATTAACTTCAGCACTGATCCAGTGTTACTCTAACACTCTGTAGTGTGCACACATTATAAGTGTTCATTTAAAACTGAGGATTTTGTTGTGGGGTTTAAAGGGTTAAAGATGTAAGAAGAAAAAAACAGCATGAAATGTAATTTAACAGCAATAAACTGTAATTAATTTACGGCAACAAACTGTAGAAAAACAGTTACTTACTGGCAACCGTGCTACCAGTAGATTACCGTTATTCCAAGGAAAAAACAGCAATTTACTGTAAAATGTAACGGTCAGATTAACCAAACAAAAAAAGTTATTTTTACTGAAATATTAGTGAAGGTCCACAGAAAACAGTTATGCAAAGTCATGAACGGATAAGGAGAGTAAATATTAAACTGAACTGTTTTAATGTGTTTTTGTACAAGAGAGATCTGTTAGTTTAATGTTGTTTTGTGGGTCACCATTGTGCTGAAGTGTAGAGCCTGTACTTCAGTCAATGATGAGCCAGAAACACTGATGTTCTGCTGCTTTGTTTTTTTTAAAGTCAATAACTGTGCAGTTGTTTAAGCAGCGATGGTTGTTTTAAGTACTTCAACACATGCATGTGTATTATAGCGGATGATGAGCTGCAACGATTTGAGCTAAAGACATGTTTTTAGTTATTTAAGGTGTTTGCAGTTTTATACTGAGAAATATTTATTTTCAGTGGACTCAAGTGATGTAAGTTCACAATACTAACGCCATATGAATACCAATATTTTAAACTCGAACTGTTTGAACCAATTGGAGCAGAGTTAATTTCCATGGTAGAATAACAGTAACATGCTGTAAAAAATAAGGGCTGTAAATTAACAGTACATTACTGGCAACTCTGCTGCCAGTACATTACTGTTATTTAACGGCACAATTTTTTACAGTGTATGATTGATCCTTATTTTTCGTCAGCTGTCATCCCAGTGTTGTTTAGTAGGTGGGATGCACCTTCAAGTGTGTTTGCCATTAAATATATACAGGTGCATCTCAATAAATTAGAATGTCGTGGAAAAGTTCATTTATTTCAGTAATTCAACTCAAATTGTGAAACTCGTGTATTAAATAAATTCAAAGCACACAGACTGAAGTATAGTTTAAGTCTTTGGTTCTTTTAATCGTGATGATTTTGGCTCACATTTAACAAAAACCCACCGATTCACTATCTCAACAAATTAGAATACTTCATAAGACCAATAAAAAAAATTAAAAAAAACATTTTTAGTAAATTGTTGGCCTTCTGGAAAGTATGTTAATTTACTGTATAGGTACTCAGTACTTGGTAGGGGCTCCTTTTGCTTTAATTACTGCCTCAATTCGGCGTGGCATGGAGGTGATCAGTTTGTGGCACTGCTGAGGTGGTATGGAAGCCCAGGTTTCTTTGACAGTGGCCTTCAGCTCATCAGCATTTTTTGGTCTCTTGTTTCTCATTTTCCTCTTGACAATACCCCATAGATTCTCTATGGGGTTCAGGTCTGGTGAGTTTGCTGGCCAGTCAAGCACAACAACACCATGGTCATTTAACCAACTTTTGGTGCTTTTGGCAGTGTGGGCAGATGCCAAATCCTGCTGGAAAATGAAATCAGCATCTTTAAAAATCTGGTCAAAAGGAGGAAGCATTAAATGCTCCAAAATGTCTTGGTTAAACGGGTGCAGTGACTCTGGTTTTCAAAAAACACAATGGACCAACACCAGCAGATGACATTGCACCCCAAATCATCACAGACTGTGGAAACTTAACACTGGACTTCTAGCAACTTGGGCTATGACCTTCTCCACCCTTCCTCCAGACTCTAGGACCTTGGTTTCCAAATGAACTACAAAACTTGCTCTCATCTGAAAAGAGGACTTTGGACCACTGGGCAACAGTCCAGTTCTTCTTCTCCTTAGCCTCTGTCATTGTCTGTGGTTCAGGAGTGGCTTAACAAGAGGAATATGACAACTGTAGCCAAATTCCTCGACACGTCTGTGTGTGGTGGCTCTTGATGCCTTGACCCCAGCCTCAGTCCATTACTTGTGAAGTTCACCCAAATTCTTGAATCGATTTTGCTTGACAATCCTCATAAGGCTGCGGTTCTCTCGGTTGGTTGTGCATCTTTTTCTTCCACACTTTTCCCTTCCGCTCAACTTTCTGTTAACATGCTTGGATACAGCACTCTGTGAACAGCCAGCTTCTTTGGCAATGAATGTTTGTGGCTTACCCTTCTTGTGAAGGGTGTCAATGATTGTCTTCTGGACAACTGTCAGCTCAGCACTCTTCCCCATGATTGTGTAGTCTAGTGAACCAAACTGAAAGACAATTTTGAAGGCTTAGAAAATCTTTGCGGGTGTTTTGAGTTGATTAGCTGATTGGCGTATCACCATATTCTAATTTGTTGAGATAGTAAATTGGTGGGTTTTTGTTAAATGTGAGCCAAAATCATCACAATTAAAAGAACCAAAGACTTAATCTACTTCAGTCTATGTGAATTGAATTTATTTAATACACGAGTTACACAATTTGAGTTGAATTACTGAAATAAATTAACTTTTCCACGACATTCTAATTTATTGAGATGCACCTATTTATTTATTTATTTATTGAAAAGCATAATATGGTAAAATTAGTTATTAGTAAATTAGTAGGATAATAATATGCTGTTCAGAGCTCAGTAACACACTGAAATGGAATCACAGATATTTAGAGATATGTCTGAATAGGGCTGTATAATCATGGGAATCATAATCTGGTGGACAGTGAAATGTTGGCACCACACTGGCACTGATAATAGCCACAATGAGCCAACTTAAAAAACGAACAAGAAAACAAACAAAATTCTAGCACTGAAAGGCTACTCACATAACCAACATGTAAGATAAATCACTTTTTGTTTGAGTTTTGCTTCATGTGTATCTTATTACTCTCCAATGTAAGCAATGTAGAAAAGGTGTGGGAACTTGTCTCATTTATATGTATATGTTCGTAATTAGCTTCTGTCAGCTGAACTACAATCGAAATGGCAATATGGCTTAGTGTGTATATGAATTTTATATATGTATAAGATGTGTGATATGAATGGACAAAACATTCTTAGTTCACATTGGCTAGAACAATAAACTCACTTGACATTTTAATAAATAATATTTGCCCTTTTGTATCTTGTAGATCTTCAATGACCCTATTTATGGTCACATTGAGCTGCACCCCCTGCTGGTGAAAATGATTGACACTCCTCAGTTTCAGAGACTACGTCACCTCAAACAACTGGGAACAAAATATCTTATTTACCCTGGTGCCACTCATACTCGCTTCGCACACTCAATCGGGTAATTCTTAATCTCACAGATTTGATTTTATCTGATATCTAAAGGATTTAAATTAAGCAATACATGACCGGAAATGGTTGTATCCCAGTCAACACGTGAGATCACGCGATGATCACAGTGATATCACACCATTCTCATACGGTGATACTCACAGTGTGAGTAATATATGAACTCATTGTGAACTCAAAAAGATGAGCGGGGTTCTTATTTCTGTCAGACATCTACAAAAGCACTTATTGAGAATTAACAGATTTAGATGATGACGTTTTATTGTTTTGTTTGACGTTACCATCGTGGTGATTTGGTTTAGTTGGGCTCTTGACCCTTGACTTTACAGAATTATATTTTTTGGGGCTGCTGTAACTGTGTTTGAAAAGCACATTTGTTATGGCGAGGAAAACCAAAAAGAGACTGCAACCAGGTGATAATGGTTTGTTACTGATGATAACAGTGCGACCATCATCTAGACTCAGTGTGCAGTCTTTGTGAGGAGTTATTAATCTAAAGGTTTTAATATTAATTGCTCTATGATTATACAGTATAGAACCCAGCAGTGTCATAATCATTTATGAAAGATTTTAAAAGCATGATAAGACACAAACATTTTGAACTACTGTGTCATTTAAACACAAAGAGAGACATCAAGAATCAGTGTATGAATCTCAACAATGGTGACAATCAAAAGCTTCATGCTGCAATGCATGCTGGGTACCTAGTCTCTGTGCAGTGAGTGCACTTTGACCTCACATTAGTATGAACACACAGTGAGGACGCTGTGAGGTTACACTTTTAGCTCACTGTTACCTCACATTGTGACCTCATCACGAGTATCCTGTGAGCTCATGGTGACATCACTGTGAGATCAAATTGTTGACTGGGATCTCATCTCATTATATCTGTTTTTTTCTCCCAAAAAAGAATCACTAAATTTTACTCCTTTCTTAGTTATTCATTTTATTATGAGATCATACTGAAACTTTCCAAGTGTTTATTCAGTAATTATAGCAAGTGACTTGTGGTGATTAGGTAAAGTAATGTGAGCTTAAGAACTAATTAATGAAACCTTTCTGAACATTGCCTTTTTTATGAGCTGATATTTAGTCAATCAGAGCCCAGATCAGGGCTGACAACCCTTTGTTAAATGTGGAAATGTTTGAGATGTGTCATATCAAGAGAAGGAAATGTGTGTATACAGAGGTGGATAGTTCATGGGTCAGAAAGTAAAAGTCCTGCCATAGAATCACAGAGGATCAGATGTTGATTTTTTATCAATCATGGAGATCAGTGTTTGCTTTAGTTGAGCTCTTGGCCCTTTTAATAGTTCAATGTAATTTGCTTTTGAGCAATTGCAATAGTGTTTCATTGCAAACCTTCGTGAATTGCTGAATTAAAAGCTTTAGGTAGTAGATTAGCTTACACTTTCTACTAGTGATGGTGAAATGAAGCTTCATGAAGCATTAAACTTTTCAGCCAAGTGGTTCACAAAAGGGTTAATTTCTGGAGGCTTATTTTGCTCACAATACCACCTGGTGGCCAAAGAGTGTAAAACAAGCAGATATATTACAGACAGAGGTGTAAAGTCCAGGGGTCAAAAAGTAAAAGTCCGAGACACCCCTCGCTGCAGACTGTAGCGCGGTGACGTCAGGTATCTACGGCACGTATATGTTTACCGCGCATGCACAAAGTGACGTATGGTATGTCTATGACACGCAGGCGCATTGCGTGTGTAATTTGCATTACATGGTGACGGTAGGTGTTTTTGCGTCGTGCGTGACGTAACACGTCATAAAAACGCATGCGCATACTTAACAGAATACTCTAATAAAATGTAAAAGTATTAAGAATGCTAAGGTGGAAAAAAAATAAAACAATAAAATGTAATACAGCACATATCCATGATTTTAACTATGTTTCATCTCAGGTAAAATGATACGGAATTACAGAGTTTATTCTGTAATATCTGTGTAGTATTTTATTTACAATTTATTAACATTCTGTTGCACTTTACTTCACTGTGTATTGTAATGTTACCCTTTAACGGCGCCTTATATATTTCTTATTAGGCTAGTCAACATTACAAAAGATAACTTTAGTGTTTTTCACATTTTGACGCGATCGACCCAGGTTCGAATCCGCCTTTTAGCAAGGTTTTTTCTCTCTTTTCAAATTTCAAATCACATCAAAAAAGCATTTATTTTCAGTAAAAATTAAGGAAATAATCAAAAAGTTGTGAGGGAGGGCTTTATTGTCCCAATAAGGTGATATCTATTTAAAAATTTGAATTAAAATGATAATTTACACTCAATAAGTTATTATTGCATACTGTTTTATAATGTACTACAATACTACTGAGGTACAGGTAATTATCACTGTTTGCAATAAGTAGTTTAAATAGCAGAAAATCCTGCTATCATTTAGTGCAAATAGCTGCTGCCTTTCTTATTTTAATCTGTCCTCTGTCATGGTTCTTGTTTATTTATTTATTTTGGATAATTTTGGACATTTTTCTTTTGCTTTGGCAATTCTGCATGTGAAATATTTAAGGCAATTAAGTAGTTTTAAATTCAATTGACTACATACAGTATATATATATATATTTTTTAATTATTTAAAAGAACAAAACAGAAAATATAATTGTATATACAAATATAGATTAAGACTATAGACTATAAACATGACACATGAGAAAGAAAGAATTGCATCTACTCATTCTGAAATTCACCTCCATCACTGATAAAACAATCAACCACACAGTGGCCCTCAAATTCTTTGAATGAATAAAACCCATGCAGGACTCCCTCCTGTCAGTCCTGACATACCTAGGTGTGCAGTCTTTAAATACAGTATCTCACTGCACCGTAGGCACTGAGTCTGTGAATACGACACCGGCACTCCTGTCTGTATTGTGCAGAAAATGCACTCCAGTTCACGACACCTAATTTACATAAAATAACAAACAATATTAAATCATTTTGAGGAAAGGCAAAAGAGCCATACAAGGAAAATATTTTAAATGTATTTTAAATATTATAGGATGGTGTTAGAAAAGAGTGTTGTTTGCTTTGTCTGTAAAGTACCTAAGAGATTTAATTTATAATCATCATTAACCAACTAAATTAAAAAGTTTGCCAAGTCAAAATTTAGGTTGGCTTGGCTTGAGAAAGCATAGCCTGAAACAATTTGAACGTTTTACAGTTGAGCGCAATACAGTCTATCAGGAGAAGAAAAAAACAGATAGTTGAGATGAGACAGACAGAAAGATGAGAAGAGAGACAGACACTCAAATACTTTTACAGTATTCACTACATGTTAAGGAGTTAAAGAACGATCTGTCTAGACATATGAAGTGGGCCTCTTCTCTGAATTTCGTCTCACTGATAATGTCCCTAAAAGTCATATGAACATGAAGGTAAATTTAAGAGGTACCACTTTACAATAAGGTGTCATTGGTTAACACTAGTTAATGTATTAATTAACAACTAACAATGAACAATAAATGTGTTACAGTATCTATTAATTTTTGATAATGTTAATGAAAAAGGTGACATATGAGAAACATACATATACATTATATATATATATATATATATATATTTTTTTTTTTTGCAATGCATGCAATTCATTACTTTATTAATATAAATATTTCTGCTCTATTTTAATACATCTTTAAAGGCTACTTTTAGGCGAAATAAGACTTTTAAAGACCTGCAGAATCCCTGTCACGTCGAATACTAACACATATCATAAAACATGACATAAATGTTTGACATCGCACACATTTGCAATGACACTCTCTGTGATTATGACCAAAGCATCCTCACAATTAAAAACCAACACAAACGCACATTTTTAAGAAAACAAAAGTAAGCAAATGTTCCGGAAGTGAATGAACCATTATTGAACCTGCATATTTACGGTAAATACATTGGTAACATAGGTACCTGAAGTCACCGCGCTACAGTCTGCAGTGAGAAGTACTTGAAAAGTCCTGCCATGTGCCCAACTAAAGCAAACACTGATCTCCATGATGGTGGCAACATTTTAACCAATAAAACATCAACATCTGATCCTCTGTAATTCTCGATAACAGCAGGTGTTCATCACTAACGCACAATCATCATTTAATTAGTCTCTTAATTATCTCATTAACTTTAACTCTTTGTGGACTTGGGATTTGACTTGAGACTTGCTTCTGACTTGAAAGGAATGACTTGGTTGCTCCTCTGGTGAAATCAGCTGCAGAGTTCATGGGTGGAACAAAAATATGGCAGGACTTTTACTTTCTGACCGCTGGACTTTACACCTCTGTCTGTAATATATCTGCTTTTTTTTACACTATTTGGCCACCAGGTGCTTTCTGACCCCTGAACTACCCACCTCTGTGTGTATAGGATGATTTGCCTGCATTGTGCAGGACTGTTGATATTCTGAATACATCAGTGCTTTTCACATACGTAGCTAATATTGTTTGTCCATATAATTGGTCATTTGATATGGTAAACACTTGCCTGGAGGGTAAAGGATAGAATTTTTTTTTCCTTGAAATAAATGGATATTCTTTGTTTGTGTGTGTTAGTGTGGCGTATTTAGCAGGATGTCTTGTCAAGACTCTTCATGAGAATCAGCCAGAGCTCAACATCACCGAACAAGATTCCCTGTGTGTTCAGATTGCTGCCCTGTGTTATGACTTGGGTGAGTAGCATGAACATTTTTCATTAGATTCTACAGAAGGTAAGCATTTTTTTGAAGAGCCTGAGGCAATTTCCTATGTTTTGGGGGTTTTCCCATATAACATATAAAACACACAAAGTTTTTTTTCTTTTTCTATTTATTTTTTTAAAAACAAAACAAACAGCCAATCTTAATCTAATAAAAAAAAAAAAAAAAGTTGAATTGTCAAATCAAATCTACACTGACTACCAAACCAAAAATATGGAGAAAAACACATGCCACGAAAGCAGAATACATCACCCATATTCTTTGTTATACGTACATTATGTTTTTCACTGTGAAACGGAACGCGTGCCAGGAGAGCCAGCTGACAATGTCCATTGTCCTCTATTTGTTTTTCTTCTCAAGTCACGTTTGATCTCGCGAGTGTCCGTGAGATCTCGTGTCACTGTGAAATCGTCCCTACAATCATCAAGTGTGTGGTCTCGTGGTCTGGTCGAATCATCTAGTGTGCGAGTTCAGAGGATTATAAGGCTAAAAATCGGTTGAACTGTCTTTCATGTCTGTGGTCTCTCATAGTTTTAAAATCGGTTAAGATTTGAAAATTGTCTAGTGTGCGGCCAGCCTAAGGGAAACGGTGTAAATTGGAAGTCCATGTAATGAGAGTTCAGGTGTGACATGACACTTCCAAAGAATTTACCATACCTTTTTTACCAATGATTTACCATTCCTAAGGGATACTTACTTATTCCCTTTTCTTCCATCCAAACACAATGAAAATAATTCCAATAACTCAACAATGAACCGGAATACAGAAGGTAAAATAATGTTATTTCACAAGTAACACAATGACAAAAGCCTCATAACTCAAAATAAAGGCAAAAAGAACAAACACAACCAATTCGCTTTGTAACGAACTGACTAAGACCGTAGCTACAATCAAAATCACAGAGCATGTCAAAAATGAACAGGAGACTAAATGATGCATTTATGTGATGATGTTTCATATTTTAAAAATCTACTGGGCTACTGGTCACAAATCACCAGACATTGACATGCTGGACCCACCCCTCTCGGATAATTGATAACAGAAGAAACCAATCAGAATGTCACTTGCTAAAGTGAAAGTATAGAGACTAGTAGAAAATCAGCAAAAAGAAGAAAGCAATACAAAGAACAGCAAAAAATACTCAGTTAGTTACTCAACAATTCTGGCCACAATTGTATAACCACTTTTTTCTTTTAAGTGTTAATATGAAACTATATATATATATATATATATATGCAGTTTATATATCTTTTTTTTTTTTCTAAGTTGACAAATGAAAGCAATCTCAGATTTCATCAGCTGTCAGATATGGTAAATTCATGTTAAATTTTTGGTCCTTTCAGGTCATGGACCGTTCTCTCGTTTGTTTGATGGCATGTTCATCCCTGATGTCCGGCCTGGTAAGTGTCTGAGTTTTCGTAGTTCATTCATTTTAATGTTTTTACTGAGCTGTGCATATTAGTAAGTAATGGGGTGTGTTAAAATGTGATATTTGACATTTAATGTAGTATTAAAATGTGATGATATTTCTCAGTGAGGTGAAAAGTTGTCTCCCGAAATCAGCACAATTGCAAATGTGCAATGTTAAATCAAAATATGTCTTTCTATAGCTGCTTACTGTAATGTCTATTCAGTGCTTTGTTCATATAATTAGAATTTGAATTGCTTGAAAGCCCAATTTTATGTCCAAGGTAGAAGAGTAGAAGTTCACAAACAGCTTCAACCAGTAGAAGCTCATGCATACACTGTAAAACTGTAAGTTACTGCCTTAAAAAAAAAAAAAAAAAAAAGGCAGCATAGCATCAATATTTACAATGTTAAAGACTACACACTCTACTTTTCAGCACAATGGTAACCCACAGACGATTACAAAAGTTAGTATTGAGAATTACAGAGGTGTAGATGTTGATGTTTTCTTGAAAATAAGTGTTTTGTTTGAAGTCATCGTAATGGTGCTTGGCTGTTGTAACTCTGTGTTTATAAGTCACATTTGTTATAGCACAAAAAGGCAAGAGAAAATGAGATCAGGTGATTTTGACTACTTTTTGGTGATGATGTCATCATCATATGATCTGCTCTCATCCAGAGTCAGATCTTTGATTGTAATGGTGATCATGAGATCTAGTACTATTATCACAATAGCTGTGTGTCCATTACCCTTCAAAATGCACAAATTGAAAATACACCTAATGGAAAAATGTAAATTTCGCAAAAACTCCCATATACAGTATGGCAAATGATTATGCATTATGCTCGCATGATGTGATTTTTCAGGCAATTAAAAAAAGGATGGCTTAAATGGAACATGTGATGCGATTTCTATTTTTCCTTTTCTTTAGTGTGTTATGTAGCTGTTTGTGCATGTATACGCTCTGCAGATTTATTCTATCTAAAAGAGAAGGCTGATCCAGACTGGGCTAAAATGCCTCATTAAAACACGCCCCCACATGTCTATGTCATGATGTGGAAATATTTGCGTAATGCCACCCAAATGTTCACGCAAAGAGAGAAGGCGTGGTTTCAAAAACCGCAGTAGTGTTGATGCAGCCATGTCAGGGAGACACTGTGTGTTTCTATGAGAAAGCAAAATCACTTTATTTGGCCTTCTGAAAGAAGATGCAATTAGGAGTCATTGGTTAAGATTTGTTTACAACAGAACAGCACAACCGAAATGTTTGAATTTGTGCAATGCATTTTATGGATGACAGTTTTGTGAACCTAGGACAGTACAAGGCTGGCTGTGCGCGAAGGCTATTTCTAAAAAAAATGGGTCAATTCCGACTTTGCTATGACAATCTGATGCTTCTGAATCAGCGATTGTAAGTATGTTTTGTTATTAGTTTAAGTATTTGCTATTGACTGTTCTAATGAGGAGTTTTGCGCATCGTGTGTGTGTGTGTATGTGTGAGAGAGAGAGACAGGGTCACATCACAGTGGAGTCAGCTGTCTTAATTGCGGCTTTTGTGCAAATACATACGAGCTTCATCACTGTGTCTGTCACGCGACTCTGTTCCCCTCTCGGGCTTGAACTGATGCTAAAACTAAGGACATTATCAACTGTCTTTACATTTATTTTGAAAGCTGAAGCTCGCGATTATGGAAAGGAGCGTTACATTTCCAACGCGTGTTTGTGGTGTTCGGCCAATCACAATGCACTGGGTCAGCTGGCCAATCAGAGCAGACTGTGCTTGTCGGAAGGAGGGGTTCTGTAGAAAACAACGCGTTTCTAGTCCTAGCAGCCGGAGATTACTGCATCTGCTGTAGTCTTGTAGATCACACACTTGTTGTGTTCACTCTAAAAAATGCTGGGTTAAATATAACCCAACGCTGGGTTAAAAAGGGACGAACCCAGTGGTTGGGTCCAGCGGTTGGGTTATTTTGACCCAGCAGTTGGCAGAGGTGGAAAGTCCAGGGGTCAGAAAGTAAAAGTCCTGCCATATGTTTATTCCACCCATGAACTCAGCAGCTGATTTCACCAGAGGAGGAACCAAGTCATTTCTTTCAAGTCACTTGCAAGACTCAAGTCAAATCCCAAGTCCCTAAAGAGTTAAAGTTAATGAGATAATTAAGTGACTAATTAAATGATGATCGTGCATTAGTGATGAACACCTGCTGTTATTGAGAATTACAGATGTTGATGTTTTATTGGCTAAAATGATGCCACCGTCATGGAGATCAGTGTTTGCTTTAGTTGGGCTCTTGACACTTGACTTCAGGTCTTAGATATCACTTTGTAGCAATACATGTGGTGTTGTAAAGCAGAGAGATCAGTGCTATGCAGTAAGTAGGTGTTTATATAATAAGATAGTCATCATGAGTTGGCTTGGTTACAATAAAAAAAACACGAATCCATCAATAGGCAGTAAAGCAAGCAACTACACCTTTAGACAATTAAGCATCTATGATTCATACTTCTTTAGATTGTGAGGGAAAAACTTTCTGGCTTAGCTGGGGTTTGAACCAGAGATCTTCTTTCTGTGAGGAGACAGCATTTCACACTGAGTCACTGATGCTGCGCTTAGCCATAGACATTAAATACAGGTACAGAACTCTCTTTGGATAGATGCTGAAATATACAACATACGCAGCAAAAACCTCAATGAACACTGCACACAATGTTAAAGGAAACACTATAGTAGTGTTGAAGTTCACGAGATGAATGGTTAAATTAAATGATCATATAACTGATGTTTAAGCATTTGATAAAATCAACTGCAAGTCAAACACGTTAAATCTCTGAAGATCTCAGCAGAGGATGATTAAACAACTCTACAAACAGCATCACCAGCTTCACTCATTACTAACCAGACTGATGTTATTTCTGTCAGATGTCTACAGAAGCGCTTATTGAAAATTAATAGAGGTTTAGATGTTGATGTTTATTTCATTCAAGTCACCATTGTGGTGGGCAGCGTTTGCTTTAGTTGGGATCTTGGGCCTCGTAGTTCTTGTGTTAGTTTTTTTGTTTTGGTTTGGGGTGTGGTTATCTGCAGATGGTTATGTTCCAGTTCAAGCTTACTTTGCTTTGGAATTTGGCGGTCTGAGGGCAGCTATGTTCTAATCTGGTTTCTTTAACTAGGTTGGGTTCTCCTTAGAAAAAGCTCTCTCGAAGAAGTGTTGAAGTCTTTGTCTAGGAATCTGCTATTCAAGGATAGCTGTGTTCCAGGTCAGAGACTGCTCCCTTGTTTAGGGTTTTAAGTAGCAGTATCCTTGAGTCCTTGCCTAGGCAGTGTTATCTCCCCTGCTAGGGTTGTAAGTAGATAGCCCACTCTCTGTGGTCTGGGCAGCTCTGCAAGAGGGGCTTATCTAGGCTAGCTGTCTATTGTTACTCTGGTCTACACGCTTTCATAAGACCTTTAGGACATAGCTATCTGAGGATATCTGTGTTCTAGCTCAGCAGCTACTCTCATTATCTGGGATTTAACCTTTTGAGTGGTACGGTCCCACATATGGGGTTTAGAGCGTTCGGTGATGTCGCATATCTGTCAAATTCGAACTGGTGTCACGCGTTGACTGGCGCTGAGCCAGAGAGAGACGAGCACTGCGATTGTCATATTATCACAACTGTGCAGTGTTTTTAATCACATAATGCTTATTTTAGGTTTCAGACATTTAAATACACGTAAGTACTGGTAAAACAATACATTTAGAGTTTGTAAAGTATACACAGATGTCTATGGAAGCAACAATAACAATCCATTCAAATTTAATTTGCCGATGTGTTTTATTCATATCAGATACACATAAGTAACTGTAAAGTTCACTCTATTCTTCACCTAGTTCACCAGCCACTTACTTACATGTATTCCGGGAGAAATTGATGAATTCAAGTGCTGTAAATCCGACTGACAGGACTCTCTGAACTGCGGTGCGAACAAACATGATGGCGCCCATCTCACGTTACAGATCACAGTCAAGATCATTTATAAAGGTTTTTAAACGACAAAACCCACTAATTTGCACATATTTGTGAATCGGAATATCAGATTGTTCATGACATAGTGAGCAAGTTTGTGAATATTTTAAATAAAAAACTAAATAAAAGCGATCCATCTGTCATGCAGTGTTATTGTCGCTGCGGTGTGTCACGAGACAAGCATGACGTGTCGCCATGGAAACAGTAAGGGCACACGTTCTAAAATAACAGTCGCCTTAAAAAAAACTCACTTTGGGGGGACCACTAGAATATTTTAAACTCACCACTGAAAGGGTTAAGTAGCGATCCCTTTGAGTTCCTCTAGAGTCTAGAGGCTTTCTAGTTTAGCCTCTTCAGTGGTCTTGTGTTTCCAGGCTAGTATTGCTCACATAGCTATCTGAGGATAGCTGTGCTCTTAACTTGGATGGAATGTTCCCCTTGATCTAAATTGGGTTCCCCCATTTCTGCCATATTATGTGAGCAGCCCAAGGCGTCAGTGGAGTGCAGTGGTTTTACTTAAGTACAATTTCTTAGTACTCTTTCCACCACTGTGTTTCAGAAGCGTCTCTCTGAGTGCTGATAATTCACAGTATATTGCAGTAGGCTATTTTCTCCAAAACAACAAATATTACCCAGAATGCATTGTTTTCTGGTTTAATGGAAAACAGTGCTACTTTTAGAATTTGGCCATTTTTTACAGCAACGTTTTACAGCGTACTTATAGTCTGAAAAACTATGTAAACTTTTCCAAAATATGATACATTTTGCAACTTTGCATCTGTGATGACCAATGTTTTGTAGTTTATTTTGACATTTGACATCCCAGTCAACAATTTGATCTCACAGCGATGTCACCATGAACTCACAGGATACTCGTGATGAGGTCACAGTGAGCTAAAAGTGTAACCTCACAGCGTCTTCACTGTGTGCACATACTAATGTGAGGTCAAAGTGCAGTCACTGCACAGAGACTAGGTACCCAGCATGCATTGCAGCATGAAGCTTTTGATTGTCACCATTGCTGAGATTCATACACTGATTCTTGATGTCTCTCTTTGTGTTTGAATGACAGGGTAGTTAATAATGTTGGTGTTTTATGCTTTTATAATTCTTCATAATTGATTATGAGACTGCTGGTTGCTGTAGTGTAATCACACAACTATTACATTCAGAAACTTTAGATTAATAAAATCTCACTAAGACTGTATGTTGAATCTAGGTGATGATTGTGTTATCATCAATAACAAACCAATATCATCTGGTTGCAGTCCCTTTTTGGTTTTCCTTGCCATAACAATTGTGCTTTACAAACACAGTTACAACAGCAGTTAGCTGGGCGTGCACTCTTGAGCTCATCATGTGAGAGCACTGTGATATCTCTGTGATAGTGTTGAGAAACAGGAAGTAGAATGTCCCCCAGCGACTGATATTTGATCTGCCTCCTCTCAACCTGCTCAACATTTTGAATTCACAATGAGCTCATATATTACTCACACTGTGAGTATCACCGTATGATAATGGTGTGATGTCACTGTGATCATCGCGTGATCTCACGTGTTGACTGGGATTTATATCACAATCTAAAGAACCCCCTCGTGAACTAGTTTTTTTTTTTTTTTACCTCATTGGTAAAAAAAAAATAAATAAATAAAAATCTGTGAATTGATGATTATAAAACATAATGTCTAAAATCTCTTTTCATTTCTCAGATAACAAATGGCAGGTAAGCATCATTACTTCTCTTATAAAGATATCATTATATTTTCCCATACACATGTATTTCAAAATCAGTGAGCTACGTAATATATAGAAACAAATATTTAGCAATAGTCAACTATGTGTTTTCATTTGGTTCTTGCCTTTTAAAAGTCAATATAAACTTATAATTAGAAAAACTACAACCTTGTTTTGTATGACTGTGTACATTTCATTATATGGTTGATCTTCTGAAGCATGAGGAGGCGTCTGTTCAGATGTTTCACTGCATGAGAAAGAAGAATGGACTGGACAAAGTGATGAAGGACTATGGATTGAATCTAGATGAAGACATCGTCTTCATTGAGGAATTAATACAGGGACGCAAATCTTCAGATAGTAAGGTAAATATCTGCTGAATATGATTTTTCTTCCAGTCTTTATCAGGATACAATGTTCAAGTTTTTTTTTTTTTTCATCTGGCAGTGGACAGCAAAGGGAAGACCTGAAAACAAATCTTTCTTGTATGAGATTGTGGCAAATAAACTGAATGGCATTGATGTGGATAAATGGGATTATTTGTCTCGGTAAGTAGTATTTTAAAAGTATGTTAAAATTGTTTTCTTCTCTGGGACTTATAGTCATTGACAGTTTCAATAGTCAAAATGTTATTTCATTTAGCAAAGTGAAAAGTTCTGCGACCAATTTTGGGTTCTGCCTGTGAAATGATCAAGAATCACAAGCTTTGCTAAATTAGATTTTACAGTTGAAAATAAACTATGTGGCTCATGTATTGCTTCATCACCTATTGCATTAGTTTAATTGCTCTTTTTGTACAGAGACTGTCATTATCTTGCAATTCCAAACGGGTTTGATCATCAGCGTCTGCTGAAATCTGCTCGGGTCTGTAAGGTGGATGGGAGGAATCATATCTGCTTCAGAGACAAGGTAAATCAGTTTTTTCACTATTTTCACTATGTGTGCATGATTTGTGTTTTGGTTCTGTTTGAATCTTTGCACCAAAAGACTGCATATACTATTCACTTAGGTGTATAATGCTGCCCCTAGTAAACCTGGCTACATTTCATGTATTATAAATATGTATGTATGTTATAAATATGTAAGTATGTTGTAAGGAGTTCATGAAACATGCCAGAAGAAAGAGGCTGGTCCATTCACAGCAGTTTATTCAATTTAAAAATCACAGAAAAGCATAATTTAAAAGGTCAAAAAATCAAACAGGCAGTCCATTCTGGCAGACAATGCAAATCAAAAGACAATAAGGCAATAAATAACTGCAAGAAGGCAAATCTGAAATAAATTAACTGGGCTATTTATACGCCAACGGGCACAGTAGGAGAGAACACTTTGAACTGATTTTCAGACTCATTTAATAATCTTAACAAGGAAGCCTAATAATTCTTTCTTTCAGTCACGTTCAATGTTACATGGGCACTGAGGTCAGGGGTGTCCTTTGGGAGCCCCACCCAGTCAACAATTTGATCTCACAGTGATGTCACCATGATGTCACAGGATACTCATGATGAGGTCACAATGTGAGGTCACAGTGAGCTAAAAGTGTAACCTCACAGCGTCCTCACTGTGTGCTCATACTAATGTGAGGTCAAAGTGCACTCACTGCACAGAGACTAGGTACCCAGCATGCATTGCAGCATGAAGCTTTTGATTGTCATCATTGTTGAGATTCATACACTGATTCTTGATGTCTCTCTTTGTGTTTAAATGACACAGTAGTTCAAAATGTTTGTGTCTTATCATGCTTTTAAAATCCTTCATAAACTATTATGACACTGCTGGGTCCTATACTGTGTAGTCACAGAGCTGTTATTAAAAACTTTAGATTAATAACTTCTCACAAAGACTGCATACTGAATTTAGGTGATGATTGCACTGTTATCATCAATAACAAACCAATATCACCTGGTTGCAGTCTCTTTTTGGTTTTCCTTGCCATAACAAATGTGCTTTACAAACACAGTTACAGCAGCCACAAAAAATAAAATATTATAAAGTCAAGGGTCACGAGCCCAACTAAAGCAAACACTACTCACCACGATGGTAACGTCAAACAAAACAATAAAACATCATCATCTAAATCTCTGTTAATTCTCAATAAGCGCTTTTGTAGATGTCTAACAGAAATAAGAACCCCGCTCATCTTTTTGAGTTCACAATGAGTTCATATATTACTCACACTGTGAGGATCACCGTATGAGAATGGTGTGATGTCACTGTGATCATCGCGTGATCTCACGTGTTGACTGTGCAGTCACCTCTGAGTAGTACAAAACAGGCCAGTGAACACTGGCAAGTGGATTTTGCATGCCTAGCCACTCTCCCATACACATATATATATATAACATGGTGGCATGCATCCACACATTTAGGTTTTTGCAGTGTTTTGCTGTCAGAGAACACAGGTAAGTGTTGTAATTCCCCAGATAGCATAATTGTCATCTGGCCCAGCTCTGGGCCAAACACGCAGTAACACTTTCCTCACATGCAGCAAATAATTACGGCCCTTGTGTGGCCCAGATCTTGAATACAGACATGAGCCACACATGAGCCATAACTGGGCCAAATCTCAGCCAAATACACTGTAAAAAGTAATACCTAGATCTAACTTATAAAAAGTGAGTCAAGTGGCTGCAATTACCAAGACAGCCAGGCACAAGAACAGTTTATTCCCCCAGGCAATCCACCTTATGAACAGTTAGATGTTCCCCACATTATTCAATAAAAATGTGCAATAACCTTATATTTATTTGTTACTACCTCCATCCAAGTACATCCCTGCATCTCATTCTATTGTATTCCATTCTATCATCTATAGCACAACTGTACATACAATCATTTGTTTCAAATTATTTTTATTTTTCAATTTTTTTGTTTATTTATATTTATGTTGTCTCTGTGAACTGGAAGCATACGACACTAAAACAAATCCTTGTATGCGCAAGCATACTTGGCAATAAAAGCTCTTTCTGTCAACAGGAAGTGGCATGTTTAAGATTGTGATGCACTAGCAACATACTAATATATGACAGCTTGTGCTAAACATGTTAAAACATGCTAGCAAGTCTTAGCTAATTTTAGCTCATCTTAGCTAAGTGTTAATGCATGCTATTATTGCCGTGAAATAGGTAGTTGTTGTAACTAAACTGCTATGCTATGACTTATAGTCATCGGAAGTGTGTAATTGGAAGTGTGGCAAAAATAAATGCATAAGTCATGGGGTGGTGGTACAGGTATGAGGGCCCTATCATCACTGCTTGCAGCTTTAATGTTGCTATTTTATTAATATTATTTTTAAATGCACTATTCTGTGATTAATATTCTATGTTTCTGTGTTTCATTCTCTGCTCTAGTCCATGATTCTCTGTTTCTCTCACAGGTGGCAGATATTGTTTACGGCATGTTTCACACCAGATACACTCTTCATCGTCAGGCTCTTCAGCACAAGATCGGCTACATCATTGACGTCAAGTAGGTTTTGTGTTAAAGAGTACATTTATTTATATTGGTCATTCTTCTACATGTATTATGAAATGTCCCCTATTTTTACTGTATTTTACATGTGTACGTGTGTTTCTGTTTGTACATTAGGATTAAGGATGCTCTGGTACTAGCTGATGGCAAGCTGATTCCAGATCACAAGATCTCCGATGCCATAGACGACATGCTAGAGTACACCAAACTCACAGGTCAGAGAAAGCATTGGTATAAATTAAGAGAAAGGAAAGAACTGACGAAAGAAGAAAACATACACATGTTGGTAAATAAATATGAAAAGAGTCTGTTAGTACTGATGGTTTGGTTTTGTTCTCAGCAAAACTCTTTTCCCTTCCAGCAACAGTAACAGAACAGATCCAGCAGACTAAGACCTACATATAAAATGGACATTTACATGTTTTAATTCCAGTAATTCAAATCAAGACACAGTAACACGAACGTACTAGACTGGAATTCCCTATGTACAGAATACTAGAGGTCGAGAGTTTGACTGATGGTGCAAATGGTGGAACTATTAACTAGTTGTTTATTAGAATGCCTATTATTAACATATTGGCTGTTTATTAGTATATAAAGCACATAAGTATATATGTACTTATAAAGCACATATTCTGCATGACCTTATTCTACATCCCTAATCCTACCCAATACCTAAATTTAACAACTACCTTAACAACTTAACTACTATTAACAAGCAATAAATTAGGAGTTTACTGACACAGAAGTCATAGTTAATGGTTTGTTAATAGCAAGAATCGGAGCATAAAATAAAGTGTGACTGAAATTTCATAGAAAGACAGATGAAAGGAGGATTTAAATAACAGCGCTCTGATGAGAGTCATTGTGGATCAGCTTCATTCACATGACCTGTCGTAATACACTGTCAGAAAAAAAAAATGGTTCAAAGTGTGCAGTACCGTTTCAAAAGGTATTAAAATGTAGACTTTAGGGGTCAATAAGCCACAGATTGTCACAGTGCACACAGCGGGGAGGAACGAGGAACACAGAGATGAGGGTAACTTTCAAAATAACAGTCTTTAATAAACTCAAACAGGGCATGGCATGGCAGGGCAGGGCAGGGCAGGGCAGGGCAGGGCAGGGCAGGGCAGTAACAAGTAGACCAGACGAAAAGGAACTGAATGGGCAGGAGCTAATATACACTGGATAATTACACACACACCTGAACAGAATAAACTAATAATCACACTGAACAAGGACAGGAACATGACCAAATATAGAAACATGAGGGCGGGAAACACACAACACACGACAGAGGACTGACACAGATGATACTACACCAATGACAGCTTTTGTACCTTTTTTTCTTTTGTGCTGTTTTGTATAAATGAACGACAGGTTAATTTTTGACATCATATCAAGTTGGGTCTATATACAGTAGATAAAACTTACACTCTTTATACGCTGAAAATTAAAATTATATGTACAATTTCCATTTCCCCTGTCTTTCAACAGATCACATCTTTGATGAGATTCTTAACCAGCCAGACACTGCAAAGCTGAAAAAAGCCAGAGGTATTTTAGAGGACATTGTCAACAGACGTCTGCCGAAATTTGTTGGAGAGGCTCGACTGAATGAAGAAATATTAGAGGTAATTTTGTGTTTGATAAACTGGAATATAGCTGTAACGAGGTCAACGAGATGTGAGGCGTGCGGATCCAATTGCAAAGCTTTATTTCTGAACATAGACATGGTCATAACAGGCAAACAGGGTCAAACAACGGTAAACAGGTATATAGAGGGCAAGGCAAGAGAAGTATCCTAAACAGGCGTGTTCAATCGTGGGCTAACAATATCCAGAGGAATAAGACAAAAGAGGTAATCCGTAAACAAAGCAATGGTCCAGGCTGGGGCAAACAGTATCCAAAAGGCAAGGCAAGGGTTAATCCAGGAAACACGGGCTAGAATAAGAGCACGGGAAAAACAGGCAAGGCAAGACTATGACAAAAAACTGGGCTCCGTAGAGTAGCTATCATTGGGAGAGTGATAAACGCTATACAATACTCAGCAGTGAGGGAGAGAAAGTCCATGGCTTAAGTAAGGCGTGCAAATGGGAATCAGCTGTGTGTCATCAGTGCAAACAGCTGTGTGCGTGTAGTCAGTGCAATGGATGATGGAAACTGTAGTCCGGAGCTGACGTGCAACAGTTAGTGTAGTGCAAGAGTCACTGTGGTGAGTGAGTGACCTCTGGTGGTGAGTGAATGGAAGTTCATAGACCGGATTTGTGACAATAGCACATTTATTTTGTTTAATGCCAACATGTGTCTATCAAAACATGGCCTTTAAATCTTTAAATAAATGTATACAAAGCATATATATATCAATTTTGCATGCTCAAATTAACACATTTACATTTATTAATTTAGCAGATGCTAAATTAGGGAATACATCAAGCAATTCATCTTAAAAAGGCAAATAGACACAGGAAGGGCTCGTAATACCAAGTTTCAAGCATTGTTTTTTATTTTCTTTAATCTTTCCCTGTCTAGCTTGTACTTATTTGAACAAAGTGTTTATTTATTTATTATTTATTTTATTATTTATAACACAGACATGCACATGTTCATTTGATCAGAAGTAATCCGGCCACATCATATTTATGTTCAATGTTGAATTGAGCTGTTCAGTTGAATACAATGATAAATGTGACCCTGGACCACAAAACCAGTCTTAAGTGTCAATTTTTCAAAATTGAGATTTATACATCATCTGAAAGCGGAATAAATAAGCTTTCCATTGATGCATGGTTTGTTAGGATATGACAATATTTGGTCGAGATACAACTATTTGAAAATCTGGAATCTGAGGGTGCAATAAAATCAAAATATTGAGAAAATCACCTTTAAAGTTGTCCAAATTAAGGTCTTAGCGATGCATATTACAAACAAAAATTAGGTTTTGATATATTTACAGTAAGAAATTTACAAAATATCTTCATGGAACATGATCTTTACTTAATATCCTAATGATTTTTGGCATAAAATAAAAATGGATAATTTTGACCCATACAATGTATTTTTGGCTATTGCTACAAATATACCCCAGCGACTTAAGACTGGTTTTGTGGTCCAGGGTCACAAATATGATAAGTCATGCCACCATGGCTGACAGCATCAGACTAACTGCATCAATGAGCAATTAAAGACATACTTCTGAATTTAGGCAAAATGGCTGAAAAGTCAAATACAGTCACTAGTAATATAATTGAAATATTTATCACTGTTGACTTATAGGTGTTGCTGTGACCAAACTGATGTTTGTCTATTTCATCTTTTAGTTTCATTTATTGACATATTTGCATGTATGGTTGACTAATTATTCTTCTAAATCCTTTAGGAAAAACTTGATGCCAAATTTAAAGACCAACCTAGTAAAGCAACCATGATGAAAGTGCAGGTACTTATTCCCATCTCACAAATCTCTTTTTTTTTTTTTTTTTTTTTTTATTGTGCAGGATTGTTGTAATTGTGAATTTCACAAGAAAACAGATTTATAAGCCTCTTGAAATAAATGTATTCATGCGAAAAGTAATTATTGGTGTCTACTGTCTATTGTTATTGTAAAAACAAATTGATTTCAACTTTTCACTTATTTGTTTGTCGGAAATATACTTACTCTAACTAAACAACATGAATGTAAGTATTTATTTTGATGAATACTTATAAATATCTAAGTTAATTTAATGTCTTCTTTCAAAGGACATCATAAATATGGACACCATGAAAAAAAACTGAAAATAACTAAAATTTACATTTAGATACATAATGTGGGTGAGCTTTCTGTCCATGATGTAGCTTAACCAAGCCTATAGCCTACTAAACTGATATCAATACGCGGTATAGTTAACTCATAAATTAACAAACAAAAAATAAACAAGCATACTGTGTGTGCCTTCCAATCAGAAATTCAGGAGACATTAGGAGACATTTTTTGATCAGATATTCTATCCAGACACTTCTTAATTTGTGTGCATCTCCTCTTGGTAGCCAGCTCACATGACAGGTTCAAACTATACCACCACTCATTTGTTCACCTGTAGATTTTACTATTACCAAAATTATGCAACTCAAATGTACAATTCTGAATGAATATTCATAATATTACACACAGCATAATATTAAACAACATTTATAAGAAACAAAATACCTTTCCATTAAGTAACTGAAATATTGACAAAATACATTTATCTGTGACAGCTACATAAACATAAAAAAAAGTTTTATGTTTCATATTACTATGCATCTTTTTATGTGATGTTCACACACAAACTATCAGTTTTATCAGATTTATATTTTGTTAAATTTAGTGCTGTCAATCGATTAAAAAATTGAATCGTGTTAATTACAGTCTTGGACTGAGATTAATCATGATTAATCACCTATTTAAAATACTAGGATTTACCTGTAAATGTGTTGAAAAAGAAATGCATGACAAACTAGTTTAAGGAAACAGAACCTTTCACACTTCCGCCAGGTATGATACATAATCCTTATTATTCTTTTATCATTATTCTTTTGTTTTTATTCAGCCATTATCTGACTTTAAACTGGCAATAAAACGTTTACCAAGCCACATCGCTTCAATCCCAGTATACATTTACCCAACTATTATCAAAAGTGTTTCTAAATAAATACAACAAAACATTTCTTGCGACCTTACATGAAGTCTTATGACAAAATGCTTTATGAAGAAGAATTGGACCTTTTCTGCAGCTGCATTAGAGCTAATATTAGCATCATGCTTCATAAGACAATTTATGAGATTAATAATACACTTTTACTCAGAACTCAGTTCAAACCACCATCGAGTGTTTGTAAAACTTCCATTTGCGATCACATGTGGAATTTGGTTGTTTACTGTTGTTAAAATATGCTATTTATAGCCTTTTATATCGCTGCACAAATTATCATTTCAGATGTACACATTAACCTAAAAAAAATCACATACAGACCATATCCTATCGTAATCGTGTGTTTATTATCTTATACAATCTATAGTGGCTGTTGTCATGTTTTTCTGCTGTGTAAAAGCTTTGGCTGAAACTCACGTTGTTTGTGATGTTACCGCCTCTCCGTTCTTAAGTTGCCAGGGATACATTCCAAGTATAATACACATTAGTAAAAGGATCTTTTTAATTTTTATTTGTCTATATACACTTTGGGCGGCCGCGGTACATTAAAAAAGTAGCCCAAAATAGCTCTGTAATTTTTCCCGCGACTGTATTTTCAAAATAGCCCACTTGTGCTGTTACCCTGGCAACACTGGTTCGCTGTACCCTCGTCACACATGATAGATAACTTTCCGCGATGCCGGGAAGAAGTTGGGGTCAAACCTTATCAAGCGATTAATTTGCGTTAAAAAAATATTAATGCGTTAAAATGTTTTGATTAATCGCATGCGTTAACGCGTTAACGTTGACACCCCCATTTAAATTGTAACACACTGCATGACATACTAATAAAGATTTATAAAAAATGTAAATATATTTTGTCTGTAGTATTTTTCATTTAGTGTAGTATATTTGATTCTTCCAAACCTTAAGGAAAAACTGAAGAAACACTGGGAGAAAATGTTCAACACACCCAACCAGTCTCTGAATGCTAAGGACTTTGACATTTATGTATGTATGTTTGTTTGTTTATTTAAGACAATCAGCTCATTTTCTGTCTCTTCATTTTCACAGTTTATCTTTCTGTTCCATCTGAAATTTCCTCTCATTCAGGTTCTTGACATGGGTTTTGGTGAAGTGGGTAATGAGCCCATTGATAATGTTCATTTCTACAGCAAGAGTGACCTGAAGACAGCATTCAAGTTGGAGAAGTACCAGGTATGAAATCTAAATCTTATCATAATCACGAAAGTTCTGTAAATATTTATGTGATTGAATCCTGATCTCCTAACAGGCATGATTATGAATCTCTATAATATCTGTTTAATTTAGTCACTAAATATAGGTCGCTACATATGCAAATAAAATGAATAAATGGTATCCTTACTGAAATGAATGGGTCTGAGCAAAGACTATTTAGATTGCTGTAGTTTGTAGTGCACATACCTAAATTCATCTTTGGGCAAGTAAAGCATATTCCTGGTCAGGGAAAAGCTGGTTAAAAGCTTGGTTTGGCTTCTCTTGGTCTTGCAGGTCTCCAGTCTCAAACCAAAAAGGTTTCATGAATTTCTCGTGAGGGTGTACTACAATAAAACTGATGGCAGTTATCAGGAGGTCCAGCAGAAAGCAGAGGAGAGCTTCCATAAGTGGTGCAAGAACAATGAGTTCATTGATTCAGGTTACTCTGCATTTCCATGCATTTGTAGTAAAGCATCATCTGTGTTATCTTTGTGCCTGCCTCTTTACTTTCTACCTTTTTATGTATTTTCATATATAACAGATGCTTTTAACCATCCTCAAAATCAGTTCAAACACAAATCTAGCAAATTAGCTCGAAAGGGAAATGTATATAAATAATTGCAATTAATTATAATTATTTACCTCAGCTGCCAGAATTAACTGTAGCTGTAACGGAGTGAACGAGACGTGAGGCGTGCGGATCCATGTGCATGCTTTTATTGACAGATGTGGTCACAATCAGGCATGGGTCAGACAATGGCAAACAGGTATGTAGAAGACAAGACAAGAGCAGTCCGGAAAACAAGCGAGGGTTAATCAATGGCGAACGTAATCCAACAGGGCAAGACTATAATCCAGGCGAGGTACAAACAGAATCCAAAAACAGCAAGGCAAAGGATTAATCCAAGATACAAAGGCGAGAATCAGGAAACAGGAAATCAGGCACAAAACTAGACGTGACTAATCTAGAACTAGGAACTAAACAAAACTCGGAGATGGCTCCGTAACATTGCTATCACAAATAAAACGATATATGCAAACAATGCAGAACAGTACTCAGCGATTTGAGCAGGATCTGAGTGTGTAATAGCTCTCAGGTGAGCGTGTGATTGGTGACAGCTGTGTGATCAGTGCAATGGATGATGGGAAATGCAGTCCAGTGTGACATGCAACAATCTGTGTGGAGCGAGAGTCAATATGATGGAATGGCGACCTCCGATGGCGACCTCCGACCGGATTCATGACAGTAGCAGAATTAGTAGTTTGACCAATCCTAGTTTGACCTAGTTTGAAGTTTGATGGTGTTGGAATAACAACCACATTCTTCCGGGTTTGAAGAGTGACTACAACTCTAAAGATTTATTTTGACTCAGTGGTGGTCGGGAGAGTTCTTCCGGGTGAAAAATTAAGACATAGCTGTAGTTGTGAGGGTGTACTGTAGTCGTTGTCTGTAGCAGCCAGAAGACAAATCAGAAGAGGAGAAGAAGAAGGGCCTCATCATACTCCTGGCTCAATGCTGCGTCAGGCGCGATGCTTTTTACTAGTTTCAGCCTGACGTAGTTATCATTTTCACATCCTGCACCACGCTGTTTAAATACAGTAGCAAATGCATTTGCACCCATTTGTGCACTTATGGGCGTGCTGGTCTGAAAACGAGGTGTGTTCAGGCACATTGTTGTCGCATTGCTATTTTGAGGCAACTGAAATAGACTGTGCCATAGACCAACTCAAACCTGTTCTAAAGTCAATGGTACTTTTTACAGTACTTTTATTATTATTTTTTACAGACCGCATTAGTAACATGTGCCTATAGGCGGGTCCACAACGTGCTTACACTTTACTTATTACACACAGGGACACGCAGCAGCACACAAACATACCAAATATTAAACATGAAAGGATTACAATGTAAAATATTATTATTGTGCTGGCTACATAAATATAAAAAAAAAAACATGTCATAATGGATAGTCATTCCATGCATCAGAATTAGCCTACCTATTTGCTCACGCATGAGCAGATCCGTTTGCTCTCTGGAGATGCGTTCAGTCTTTGCGCTTGCAAATTCCGCCGTGTAAATAGCGAATCCGCCATGGCGCGAGTACAAAAGAGAATGGGAGATGAGACTCTGATTGGTTTATTGCACGTTACGCCCAAAACACACCCATTACTCATTAAGAGAATAGGAACAACTCTTTTAGACCATGTTCCGGGCGCACTGACCGTTTTCCCGTCGTTAAACTAGTAAAAGTGGATTTGGACACGCCCTAAGTGCACCTGCACTTTGCGCTTTAGACCTTGCACTTAGATCGTTAAAATAGTGCACGAAGAGTGCCAGGTCCCGGAGTAGTGAGGTCTTTTAACTTCTATGGAGGTCACGCCTCCGGGGGGTCAGTGTAACTTTTGAGGGAAAGTTTGTGACCCTTTGTCTTCGAACATGGTATTTTAAAATATGTAACTGGATTAGGTGTTGATGCAAAAACTGTTAAAGATTGTTATAATACTGATATGTTGCATAATATACATTCCCAGTCAACACGTGAGGTCACTTGATGATCACAGTGACATCACACCATTATCATACGGTGATCCTCACAGTGTGAGTAATATATGAGCTCATTGTGAATTCAAAATGTTGAGCAGGTTGAGAGGAGGCAGTTCAAATATCAGTCGCTGGGGGACATTCTACTTCCTGTTTCTCAACACTATCACAGAGATATCACAGTGCTCTCACATGATGAGCTCATGAGTGCACGCCCAGCTAACAGATTTCTGTTATAAGAACCTTCTTCAAACATACAACTGACTTCCAGACACAGCCTGAAATAAAAGAATACATTAAATCTCTCATGATCTCAGCAGAGAATGATTAAACAACTCCACAAACAGCATCACCTGCTCCACTCATTACTAACCAGACTGACTTTATTTCTGACATCTACAAAAGCACTTATTGAGAATTAGATGTTTTATTGTTTTGTTTGATGTTACCATCAAGGTGATTCGTTTTTGCTTTAGTTGGGCTCTTGACCCTTGACTTCATAACATTATATTTTTTGGGGCTGCTGTAACTGTGTTTGTAAAGCACATTTATTATGGCAAGGAATACCAAAAAGAGACTGCAACCAGGTGATATTGGTTTGATGTTGTTGTTGATAACAACAAAATCATCACCTAGAATCAGTATACAGTCTTTGTGAACGGTTGTTAATCTGAACGTTTTAATGATAACAGCTTTTTGATTATACATTATAGGATCAAACAGTGTAATAATTTAGGAATGATTTTAAAAGAAGTCACAAACATTTTGAACTATGGTGTCATTTAAAAACAAAGAGAGACATGAAGAATCAGTGTATGAATCTCAACAATGGTGACAGTCAAAAGCTTCATGTTGCAATGCATGCTGGGTACCTAGTCTCTGTGCAGTGAGTGCACTTTGACCTTACATTTTGACCATAGTATGAGCTCACAGTGAGGGAGCTGTGAGGTTACACTTTTAGCTCACAGTTACCTCACATTGTGACCTCATCACGAGTATCCTGTGAGCTCATGGTGACATCACTGTGAGATCAAATTGTTGACTGGGTTATCATTTAGATAATAAAACTAAGAAATCGTAGATCCCAAAAATGGTATAGGTGAGGCTACATTTACCAGTGGTTTTATCATGCATAAAACAGTATACAGTACCAAAAGACAATATACAAAAACAGTTATAATACACACAATGTACTGGGGATATGTATGTTGATTCATAGAAAGGTTTTTCTTTGAATTAATGAGGAGCAGTCATTTTCTGTGGGCAATATGTGTTTGTTTCAAAGTGAATTACTGGTGACTTGCAATAGGATGGATGTTTAGGAGGAAAATACTCTTGAAGCTGGTATCGTCTTCCATCTCAGGTGCATTGCGAGCTCTGAAGTAAGCTTGTCAAAGTCTGTGGTAGTAAGCATGGGGAGTTTCATGCCGGCCCTGTTTGGTGGCTAGGGCAGCTTTTAGACCATGTTCAGACTCTGGGTCTGAGAATTCTTTTATGATGGCTTGTTTAACCTACTGGTATTCCGATTGGATGTGTCCTGGCTTCTGAGCCAGGGAAATCTGAATTTGGTTGAGGATTTCGAGTGTCAGTCAGTGTGATGTTGCAGGGAATGATCAACACTCTGCTCCCCGGGCGCCGCAGAAAAAATGGCTGCCCATTGCTGAAGGTGTGTGTTCACTACTTACTGCTGTGTGTGTGCACTTGGATCACTTTGACTTTTAAAACAGCCCCACAATCTGAAAAGGCTGAAGAGGAACAGAAAAAACACTAACATGCACTAACATAAATTAGAAGGCTGTTTAAAGTACTCAAACTACTACATTTTATTATAGTAAACTTGTCGTGGAATAAATTGTTATGGGAATTGATATTTCACTGTCAGCTATGGCATGTTGTAGATATTTTTAACACATGCTGTAGTAAAATATCTTGTGTTCAAGTCCCAAAACAGCCATAAGGTCAGTATTTGTTGAAATAGATATACTGAAACAATTTTTTTTTAAATTTTTTTTTCACAGGAAAAGAAGAGGAGACTGTCAGAGAGCTATCACAACACAGTCAACCCTCCTTAGGCAAGGTAAAAAAAGAAGAAATTAATAAAAATACTTAAATTCAAAAAAGAAAAAGGTTAATCTCACTTAACGTGAAATATTAATTAGGCTTTGGGTGTTAAACTCAGAACATGTTGATAGACTTCTCAACTCACCTGTATGATGGGACTGCAGCTGGTGTGTACCAGAATGTTCAGCAAAGAGACATATCTAGATATTCGGCCCGATTAATTTCAAGTAACTTATATGGTTTAATTTTTCCACTCCTCAGTGAAATTAATTACTTTGAGCCTTAAACTGTGTCTACACTGGTGAAACAAATCCCGAAAGAAAACTGCTGCTGCATTCTATATATGATGTATTAACACAAAATTCAAATGATTTTCAATGGTCGCTTTGTCGCGTCCAGTGTAGACAGACTTTAGCTTTTGCGGCGCGGTGCGACAGCTGTCACATCTGGTGTAGACATGGTGTTAGGGTTTACAGTTGTGCTCAAAATTATTCATACCCATGGTAAATATGATCAAAGAAGGTTGTGAAAATAAATCTGCATTGTTATTCCTTTTAATCTTTTATCTTAAACATTTAAAATTAAAAACTAAATATATGGGCAGTTTTTAAGCATATTTTATAAATATTTATAAACATATTTTAATTGTATTCTGAAGCATAGTATAAAAAACTTAAATGAGATATTTGAAAAAGATCTTTGATCAAAATTAGAGAACACTTACAGATACCTCCAAATTACAGCAATCTCCTTGCTCAGGACAGGAGCATCTCGGACTGCAAATTAAGTCTCGAGGACGCCGCAAAACTTCGGGGTCACGTGGAGAACTGAATTGCGTAGCCGAGTCGAACTGTCTGAGCCAGCTGGACGGGTAGTGCAAGTCACGCCCCCCTGCTCCGTACGAGTGGCACCAAAGGGACAGTCGACACACCCGCAGTGGTGCAGTGGTGGGGAATCCGGTGGAATATCGCATTCTGGCTCATAGCAGCAGAACTCTCCATGTCCCTGGAGGGACTGGCTAGAGATGTATTAAAAATGTATTTAGTTACCACTTGTAGTACACTTGAACCCACTAGTGTATGAAAGATGAGTTTAAGTGTACTACAAGTGGTAACTAAATACATTAAACTTTTTTTTTTTTTTAAAACAGATAGTATGTTAAAAGCACATTTTAGTTCATATCCATGGTGTCCCAAAATAGCACGTTTGAGCACACTTAGTGTTCTTAAGATTTTCTTAAGAAGTACTAAAAAATTATTTTTAGTATATTAAGTACAAAATTAGTGCATGAAAATAGAGTACTTTAAAGGGGTGGTTGACTGTTTTTTTTTCTAGGCTTGATTGTGTTTATGGGGTGCAGTCTAACATGTGTTCATGCTTCGTTTTTTTAAAAACTCATTAATTTTCATATAATTTACCTTTTTTCCACACCGCTCTGTCCCTTCTCTGACAAACGCCTAGATTATTTTCTGTTTTTATGAAGCCCCTCCCTCAGAAATACGTGATGGGCTCTGATTGGTTAGCTGGCTCAGTGTGTTGTGATTCACTAAACCGCCGAGTGTGCGTCTAAATGTCCCGCCCCTCAGCTCAGCGGCATATGCTCCGGTTGTATTGTAAACAATGGCATCGTCTATATTGCTTATCAATTTGAGCCCGATTGAGACGCAGAGGATATTAGTGAAGAGGATCGCGCAGAACCTGTGCAAGCACGTGTAAGAAAAAGTGATGAGGACGTTGAAGATCTCGATGAAGATGTTTATTGCAGCATAGCAGTGACAAAGCACATGTAGTACCTTGGGTTCAGCGGAGTCGGAATGAACCCAGAACATCCTAAGCACAAACCTTTTATACAGTTACAGTTGCTCCTGTTATTACAGCTGTGGTCTGTATGTTAATTAAGTTCTGACACCCCTTTGTCTGAGGTAGTTCTCGGTGTCCCACACCCGCACCCATTCTACAATTGGTGACCATTTGCTCAGGATGTGATCATCCCAAATGGTCTACAAACAACATAACTGTTGACTTTCTTCTTTTCTATAATAATTAAGCCATTTTGGGAAATGAGCATGATCAAACATATTGTGGAGTGGAAGCTGGGTCGAGGCAGACTATAATTTCTTACAGTCCCCTCTTTGATGCTCTTGGCCCAAAAGAAGCATCACATCCACTCCCTCACACAGATTACACCTCCCTTCCTGGGTAGGTGCCCAGTGGCGGTGAAGCCCTGTCTTAGGTTGTCCCCCTCTGGCCAAAGGAAAATCTTACCCGTCATTGGGTCATCGCCTCATGCACACTGGTTATTGCTCCATCCAATTAAGCAAAATTTATCATAGAGACTTTTCTCAAATTTGGCAAAATGACATACAAACATTTCTTTTGGGTTTGGGTGAGGAGCACGTGAGAACCATAACAGCAAAAGGGATTTTCTAAATGTACTAAACATTATGACAGTACAGACAGCCCAAAAGCCAAAGGAGCAAAACATCAATCAACAGGCAACATTGTGTGTGTGTGTGTGTGTGTGTGTGTTTGCATGTACTGTTTTCTTCACGTGTGTTCTGTCCCTTTTATGAATGTGAACATCCTTTGTCCACATGTGTGCATTCACTAGACAATAATATATTTTCTGCATTTGAGTATGCATATATTTGTCTTTCTAGTGTCATGTGCAGTGAGTCTGTGTCTTTGTGCATTTCTTTGTGTGGGTAATGTCCTTTGCCCACTTGTTTTCCATCTTGGTGGAACGACTGCTGTCAGTAGTCTCTGAAATGGTTTGATCTCTCCTTGTTTTTCTTTTCCATTGTTTATTATTTTCACTTTGAAAAAGTCCTTCTAGAAGAAGCAGTCAATGCCATTTTTCCAGTCTTTGCCATTCCATCAGGTCCATCCATCCCATGGTGAGTCTCAGGGTTTCTAAATCTTTTAGACTTGGAGTTCTGAATCTTGTAGGTCTGGAAATCTCTCAATTTCTGGTTCTGATGATCACTCTGTTCTTTAAGAAGTCCTTTTTCTTGTGGAAGTCCCCTGGCTCCACTAGTTCTGCTGGCCTTCTTGTCCTTCAGATGACCGAATCATCTTTCTCCACGTTACACGTTTCAAACAAGCATATACCTGAAACAAGATTATAAAGAAGAGGTTGCCCCCCCCCTTTCCCCCACAAGAATCTTTTCACATTTAAAACATCATTGTTACAGAAATGTAAATCACAGAATGCAATTAACTCATTCATCATAAATTACATTTAAACATCAATGCCATTAACCCATTTATCATAAATTATAAAGAATCACCCCCCTTTTTGATAGTAAAAATTTTTCTAAAATATAATACTATCATAAAACAATTCCTCCAATTCACATCAGCATCTGCTTGTAACTGAACTACAGTCATGTTGTTCCTGCAGTGCTGTGTCTTGCAAGGTGTGAACGGCTTCTTCCTTATTTCCTTTCAACAGTGCCAACTGGGTTTCTAAACTGCCTATCTTCTTAAGCAAATCACGATAGCCCATCTTTCTTTTGTGTGAAAAGTGACACTGTCTTGCCTTGTGTCCCATCCTTCCACAAGCAAAACAAACAACTTCCTGATCTTTCCTACCTTTCTCCAAACAATGCCTTGCTATGTGACCATCCTTTCCACATGCATGACAGACAAAGCTTTGATGAGGTCTCACATTGTCTTGACAATGCCTGGCAATGTGACCAGCTTTTCCACATGCATAACAGAGAGTATCACCTTCTGAATTTACTCTTTCAAATCTCCATGTTCTCTGATGGAAACCATTAGATAATCTAGAACATTTTCTCTTGCCAAAGGCAGCGACTGGATGTCTAGATTCTGCAGCTTTCATTTGACTTCTTGCATTGAAATGCTGTGTCATTTTGGAAATTATTTGCTCGTATGGTGTATTTACATCTACATGCAGAGCAATGGCTTCTCGCATGTGTGAACTGCTTTGTGCCATTAATGCAGACTTAAACATGAGATTTTGTTTAGTTGCATTGGGCAAACCACTGTAACAGCTAAACATTTCCCACAACCTAGACGCAAATGCTAGAGGATGCTCTCCAATTTCCATTGTCACCTCAGTTATCTTTCTCAAGTTAACCAAATCAGTCCCAGCAAGTCTAAGCAGAGCTTCTCTCCTTGCCCCTCTGTCTGCTCTTTTTTCACGAACTTCCTGTGAGAGAACACTAGTTAATGAGCGAGGAATGCAGATCATGAGAAGTCTACAAGCATCTTCATTTGACACACTATAAACATCCACTACCTTCTCCAGTTTTGACAAGAACTCTACAGGATCCATGTTATCAGGGTCAAAAGTACCCACTGCTGTAACAAGATTTTGAAAGTCCATAAAAGACAGCTGTCTAACAGCTTGGCCATTTTCAGTTCTTTGATCAAGAACCCTCTCATTTCCATTTCCATTTCCATTTCTATTCTGTCTTGTTCGCACTGGTGCTATTGGGAACCTTACAGAATCATCTGAAGAATTATGTCATTGACTAAAGGCTTCCTTGCAGTTATTCTCATCATATTCAGAATTGGATTGGGCATGTACCAACTGTCTAGCTGTCCCTTCATACAAACATCTAAATGTTTCCTTCTCTGTTTCGGACTTTGAAATTTCTTTTCTCAATTTCACTATCTGTTCCTTCAGAATGATCTCTTCAGCCTCGCAATTTCTCAATGAGATGACATTGTCGTTGACTTGAGAATTTAGTAACTTGTTTTCCATTTTAATTTCCTCTAATCTTTTCTTAGTTACCTTGTATGAGGCAAAAAGAGCTTGAAGTGCATTAGCAACTTTTCCCTCTTTGTTTTTAGGCATTCTGAGACTATTTTTGAATTGAGACATAGCCCACTCGTAGGGGTCGTCTGCCTTCTCTATCCCATCAAACATTCCTACAGAGCTGTGCTTAGCGATGTATTTAACTATCAGCTCTTCCATTTTCACAATCTTATTAAATTGTCTTCAGCAATTAAATAGGCTTATTTTCCTTCACTGACTGAACATTATCTAGTTACTTTAAGATACCTGTTAGTCAAATTATTCACAGCTCCTGTTGTTTGGACGCAAATGAATAAAACAGCCACACTACGTCAGGCTTCTAAACCAAAATTTTCACTTCTTCATAAATGGCCACACTCCGTCGGGCCTTACACTTCACTACATTAAACCATTAAAAATGCAACACTGTCACAGTACGTCGGACAAAACCACACTACTTCGGTTTTTATGTTCTATTTTTAAAACAGTTTACTTGGCCACAGTACATCGGGCAAATTAACACTGTTTTTGGGCTTTAAACTTCACAGAGTCACGGTGCGTCAGACTCACTATACTATAACACACAACAGTTATGAAATAATTCTGTGACCACACTGCGTCGGGCCAAATCAGTTGCTTTAGAATTTCATCAGAATTATCACAATTTTACAGTCGGTTTCAATTACGTTAGAAACTTACAACTTTAGACACAACAGATCTAATACAACTCTGCCACCACACTGCATCGGGTTGATTCAATTACTTTAGAATCTTAACAGAATTATAAGAGACCAACAACAAGTTTCAGTTACTTTAGAAACTTTGACTTAAGCACTTTGCTTCAGTTACTTTAGAAACAACAATTCCGATACAACTCTGCTACCACAGTGTGTCGGGCTGATTCAGTTCCGTTTGAATCTTAAACAGAATTTGTACAGAATAGGCTTAAGTACTCCTCCTGCTAATACTGACTAAACCAAATTCTCTTCTGTCCTTGACATTTTCTTTTCTAGATTTTTTTTAAATGAGGGGGTTCCCTGACAAAACCAGCAATAAAGAAAGAAAACCGCTTTTCTTACCTTTCCCCGCTTTTTGGAAGACCCTCGCTGGGTGGCTCGCCAATGTAAGAAAAAGTGATGAGGACGTTGAAGATCTCGATGAAGATGTTTATTGCAGCATAGCAGTGACAAAGCACATGTAGTACCTTGGGTTCAGCGGAGTCGGAATGAACCCAGAACATCCTAAGCACAAACCTTTTATACAGTTACAGTTGCTCCTGTTATTACAGCTGTGGTCTGTATGTTAATTAAGTTCTGACACCCCTTTGTCTGAGGTAGTTCTCGGTGTCCCACACCCGCACCCATTCTACAATTGGTGACCATTTGCTCAGGATGTGATCATCCCAAATGGTCTACAAACAACATAACTGTTGACTTTCTTCTTTTCTATAATAATTAAGCCATTTTGGGAAATGAGCATGATCAAACATATTGTGGAGTGGAAGCTGGGTCGAGGCAGACTATAATTTCTTACACACGGCTCTTAATGGTATGTTTGTTTGTTTGTTGTCTCATACTTTTAGATACGCTGTTATTATGCTACTGCTTATGTTAGCTTTTAATATACGGTTTTATTCTGATTAAAGCTTTAATACAGTACGGCAACCGCACATGCGTCCATGTATAATGCTTCTCATTGCTATGTGAAAATGTATAATTGGAACAGTTTGTTGGAGCTGATCTGACGATCTGAATGAGAGAGAGAGAGAGAGAGATGCAGTGCAGGGCGACGCGAGGAACAGTATTAAGAACGGCTGTTTTAGAACATTAATTTTGAAACTTGTAAATCCATTAGAATCGTTAGAAGACAGAATCGCGATTCATATATGAATAGATTTTTACATGCACCCCTAGTTTTCTCTTCCTCTTCTCTAAAGCAGTAGAGCTGGGAATCGATTCTGAGGTGTTGGGAATCGAGAGTCGATTCCAAAGGTTGGAATCGATCCCATCAAGAGGAATCGACTCCTCATTCAGAGCTTTTTTCAGTTCAACGAAGCTTATCTATAGGGGATGGGGGTGTGACGTCACTGCTCTAGCGCCGCGGTGGCTGATGGGAAAAATTGCCATTTTGTGAGGCCACTTGTTGGCCATCGTTTCCAAGTACCATTTTCTTGCGTCCGGTAGAAGTTTGTCTCTGTATAGTACATTTCGTTCTTTTAATCGACTTTTCAACATTGTTTTTCATGTGGTTGTTTTAAGTCTCGCCCGATGTGGCCACACAATATGGCGGCGCCCTCTTGTTTACGTCCCAGAATGCACTGCACAGTGACGTCGGTTGCCAAGCTCTATGGGTGCCTCTCAAATGGAAGGCTGCATCCTACGAAGGCTGCACACATTTAAATTCACAAAAATAAACTGAAAGAAAACGAGTCAGTACTGCGATCATCAGAATTTGAGGATGCAGCCTTCCATTTCAGAAGCACCATTCACCTCCCTCATGCTCGATAAAATCCGTAATTACAGTTGTGAGATAAAAAATTATTTTTTATTCATGCCATGGTCTGTCTGAATACTCGATTCTGATTGGCTGGCAGGTATTGATTAAATTTGTTTAACTGCACAGGTAGTTCCTAGTCAGTTTAATCACATTCTATATTAATGCGCTTCCTATAAACATTGGTAACCATAGTAACATACAGTTACATTTGAATAGTACAGACGAAAATAACCGTCATTTTTATCGTTCGGTTAAATATTGCAGCACAAATATTATTAACATATTTAATATGTGAATGCTGGCAAATGACCATGGCATAAGCGGGATAATCAGCGGCTAGCTGTGCATTAAGCGATTTGAATGCACGGCGGAGGCAACCACCCTCCGTGCATCGTTTAATGCACAGCTAACCGTTGATTATCCCTTACATATAAAAGATCTATTTAATTTTTATATTTATATTACCCTTCGCCTTATGCTCGCTAAAAGTGATTAGAAGTCTGATTCGTTTCCACAAAAAGGTTCTTTCAGATAGTTTTAATGAACCAGTTCAAAAAATAAAAATAAAAATTTTAAAAAAGATTCAGGGGCGCTGCACAACAGAATAGATCATGACCTGATTGAGGATCTTATTTCTATCTAAAATACAATTTTTTCGTATTTCTATCAGCCAATGATAATTCTAAAAGAAAACGTCACGAGCATAGATCAGTGGCCGAGCATCTGATTGACAGATAAACCACAAGCTCTTATCAGTGTTATTGTTAATGTTCTGGTTATTTTGTTTCAATGTACAGTTTGTTAATTTTGTTCAAAGCATACAGTCAAAGTAAACTGTGCACATTTATTTTAGACACTTCATGTCTTTTTCAATTCATGCGATATGCATGTCCCTGTGAGCTATGACAAATTTCACGGGCAAAGCAGACAAAATTATAGAAATTTATCGTAATTTTTTACATATAAAGCTTCATATTATGAGAAGGATACTTTCTATGACCTTGTATATCCTGCAGTCATGGCGAGATTAAGTTCCTTCGATCTAAAAAAACAAGAATCGAAAAAAGAATAGAAAACAACAGAGCCATCGATTCCAGAACCAGGACTCGATTCCAAAAATTTCTGAATCTTACAGCCCTATAAAGCAGCACAGCATGGCCTCGCTCCCTTCCTTACATGTTCCCAAGGGCGGGGTTTATCTGGGTCTGTGACGTATCAGACCCGGGAAGTAGTTCGTTGTAGTCCCTTACCAGCCGTTTTTGTAGGCATTAAACTTCCAGAATTTTAAAAGACGATATCTCTGTTTGCATTGAACTTTCAGCGCTGCAACTTTGCAGATATTGTTTATGCTCAAACAGCAACATTACACACTAACTAACATTAAAAAAGTGAAATTGCAATCAACCACCCCTTTAAAGGGGTCATGAAAAAAAAATTCTTGATCTTTTGACATATAAGAGGTCATTGTACTATAAAAACAGAAACCAACCCAGTCAACACGTGAGGTCACGCGATGATCACAGTGACATCACACCATTCTCATACGGTGATCCTCACAGTGTGAGTAATATATGAACTCATTGTGAACTCAAAATGTTGAGCAGGTTGAGAGGAGGCAGTTCAAATATCAGTCACCGGGGGTACATTCTACTTCCTGTTTCTCAACACTATCACAGAGATATCACAGTGCTCTCACATGATGAGCTCATGAGTGCACGCCCAGCTAACAGATTTCTGTTATAAGATACAAGTGAAACATACGTTACCATCATGGTGAGTAGTGTTTGCTTTAGTTGGGCTCTTGACCCTTGAGTTTATAACATTATATATTTTTGGGGCTGCTGTAACTGTGTTTGTAGAGCACATTTGTTATGGCAAGAAAAACCAAAAAGAGACTGCAATCAGGTGATATTGGTTTGTTATTGCTGCTAACAACACAGTCATCACCTACACTCAATATGCAGTCTTGGTGAGATTTTATTAATAAACAGTTTCTAAATATAGTAGCTCTGTGATAATACAGTATAGGATACAGCAGTCTCATTATTATGAAGTTATGAAGGATAAAAGCATAAGGCACAAACATTATTAACTACCCTCTCATTTAAACACAAAGAGAGACATCAATAATCGGTGTATGAATCTCAACAATGGTGACAATCAAAAGCTTCATGTTGCAATGCATGCTGGGTACCTAGTCTCCGTGCAGCGAGTGAACTTTGACCTCACATTAGTATGAGCACACAGTGAGGGCGCTGTGAGGTTACACTTTTAGCTCACTGTTACCTCACATTGTGACCTCATCATGAGTATCCTGTGAGATCAGGGTGAGATCACTGTGAGATCAAATTGTTGACTGGGAAACGATAAAGATGCTCTGAAGACAACAAGACGCTGTGCGGTGCAAAGCTGTGGAAAAACAGTTTGAGTTGCCTTAGTTAGGAAAGATCCAGACCACGTAAGTAATTCATTTACAAACAAGACACAATTCAACGCAGGATTTTCAAAAAGATTGAAACTAAAAGACAATACCATGCAGACTAACTGTTTTCATTATGTGGTCACTATTGCTTTGTCTGTTATTACAGATCGTTTGATATGTATTGAGTTATTTATGCATTTTTGACCTAAATCACTGTGGCGTCCATCTGTTAGGAATGAAAGTACGCTGTTAGCCAATCATAGCAGTGGGGGTTTACTTCAGAGTCTACAATCCTCCACGCCTATTCAAACAGAGCGTTCTGATGAGGGGGGTCAAAAACTTCTAAATTATGATGTTTTTGATGTAAAAATATTGATAACTATAAGTGGACCTCAAAGAACAGTACAAAATAAAAAAAAAATTAAAAAAAAAACAGAAGCAATTCATGACCCCTTTAAGTACGTAATGGAAGTGCACTTTTTTTTTGCCTGGATTTCCTTATCCACAAAACACGGGTTCTGTCCTCTGCTGAAAACTTTTGTAAATTATAATGAACAGCATGTTCATACTATGTCAGTGAGTTTTACTTCTGCTGTAGTCCCCAATTCAAATGTACTAGTCTTCTTTCTAATCTCACATTTGCTCTTTTGTATCCTTTAGATCTTCAGTGACCCCATTTTTGGTCAAATAGAGCTGGACCCTCTTCTGATAGAGATCATTGACACTCCTCAGTTTCAGAGACTGAGACACATCAAACAGCTGGGAGGAGCATATCTGGTATATCCTGGAGCCACTCATACCCGCTTTGAACACTCACTTGGGTAAGGTGCAAATAAAAAATTGATATAGAGTACATTATTTTAAGCTTAAAACCTTTTACAGTGCCTTGAAAAATGATTTAGTATTTTATTATGGTATTTTAGATCTCTTGAAAAATGTCCTTATAGGTGATCAATAATACATACATTTTCCCAAACAAGGTTTTTATTGCAAACTAGTCTACTTTTTTTTTTTAAGCCAAAATTAGGCATTTCTGAACAGTGGCGGCTCATGGATGTTAAAATTGAAGGGTTTTTTTCTTTCTTTCTTTTCTTTTCTTTTCTTTTCCTCTCAATGAAAGCCTTCTTTTGGTTGTGTTTATGTATAAAAATGACATCATATGTATACAACAAGACAAAATATTTAAAATTTCGCTCACCTATTACTTGAAGAAAAAAATCCATCATCCTCTCTTTTTTAGCAGTAAACGTGTCTGTGACTCAAAAGGGTCACAAAAGTAGCTTTGCAAATTTGTTTGGCGATCAAAAATTCTGTATCTCTTCCCTCCATATTTACTACATTATTGGCGTCTCCACGGTGGTTGTTTGATAAGCCAAGGGAGGCTGTTTGTTTGATACAATTCACAGCTAACTGGTAAATTTGCATCTAGAATTTGCACAAATAAATTAAGTTGTTTGCATCTGTGTTCTGTTTATAAAATGTATTGTAATGTGCTTTTACAGTGATGGATAGTATTAGATAAATATTAGTGGTCTTATCTGTGAAAGCACTCACAGTATGTTTATGATGTAATGTCCAGCCCATTTCCAACTCTCCATAAATCTAGAAACTGTCCATTAAAATCTCAATATTGTTTTAAAACTTGGAAGACTATATTCTAACATATAGTCTATCTCTACATTCCCAGTCAACACGTGAGGTCACGCGATGATCACAGTGACATCACACCCTTCTCATACGGTGATCCTCACAGTGTGAGTAATATATGAGCTCATTGTGAACTCAAAATGATGAGCAGGTTGAGAGGAGGCAGCTCAAATATCAATTGCATTCTACTTCCTGTTCCTCAACACTATCACAGAGATATCACAGTGCTCTCACATGATGAGCTCATGAGTGCACACCCAGCTAACAGATTTCTGTTATAAGATACAAGTGAAACATACGTTACCATCGTGGTGAGTAGTGTTTGCTTTAGTTGGGCTCTTGACCCTTGACTTTATAATGTTATATTTTTTGGGGCTGCTGTAATTGTGTTTGTAAAGCACATTTGTTATGGCAAGAAAAACCAAAAAGAGACTGCAACCAGGTGATATTGGTTTGTTATTGATGGTAACACAGTCATCACCTACACTCAATATGCAGTCTTGGTGAGGTTTTATTAAACAACAATTTCTAAATATAATTAGCTCTGTGATTATACAGTATAGGACCCAGCAGTCTCATCAGTTATGAAGGATAAAAGCATAAGACACAAACATTATTAACTACCCTCTCATTTAAACAAAGAGAGACATCAAGAATCGGTGTATGAATCTCAACAATGGTGACAATCAAAAGCTTCATGCTGCAATGCATGCTGGGTACCTAGTCTATGTGCAGTGAGTGCACTTTGACCTCACATTAGTATGAGCACACAGTGAGGGCGCTGTGAGGTTACACTTTTAGCTCACTGTTACCTCACATTGTGACCTCATCACGAGTATCCTGTGAGCTCATGGTGACATCACTGTGAGATCAAATTGTTGACTGGGTTAACATCTTAATTGTCATGAATGAACATTTAAATGAACGTGGTTCACTGTGTTCTTTAAAAGCAGCACAAACATTTGTACTTTAACTCTTTGGCAGCAATTGATGTCAGGTAACAAATGTGCAGTTGTTCTTTCTACCTTCTGATGTAGTGATTATGATTAGAATAATCAAATAGTTTAGGTGTTACCATATGAACTGCATTTTTTTTTTTTACCTCAAACATATACATAGAAGTATAGATTATATAGATATAGAAGTATAGAATCTGGGATCGACTCAAGCACTCCCCAGAGGAGAAAGCAGTGTGTAATCAAAGAATAAATAGATGGATGTAATGTTGATTTTGCTCTGTGTTTTGTTTCAAATGATGTGTGGTCTGTGTGTTGCAGGATGGCCTATTTAGCAGGACGGATGATCAACATTCTGAAAGAAAAACAAGAGGATCTCGGCATTGATGAAAAAGACGTCCTGTGTGTCCAGATTGCTGCTCTGTGCTACAATTTAGGTAAGTGACAAAAATATACATCTGGGTAGAGTATATAAAAAAAGAAAAAAAAAGAACACTTAATGCTTAAACATTTTACAATGCATTTCTTGTTCTTGTGCCTGAAGTGTATAAGAGAATGTTGAATATGAAATTTACAAGTTTCTTACATATAAGAGGAAAAATACATCATATATGTTATAAATATACCTATATTTTGTTTTATTTCCATTTACAAATGAACTCCTTTACAAGTTTTATGTCAGACATATTTCCCACTTAAGATATATGATTCATATATTTAATCTAATGAAGATTGTATAAAATATGTTCTCAGGTCAAATATGAAACATGAGTTGTTCAGTATATTTGATGCTTTTGTCATTAAGGCCATGGTCCATTCTCTCATCTGTATGAGCGATTCTACTGTGATGCTCTAAAGCGTGGTAAGTACCTGCTTCTCATTTACTGATGCCAGTGTTTGGTCTGTTGGATGGTCAGTTTCACATTAATTATTCAATAGTGCTTATATAGGGTTTAAATCGGGCCGGGGACATAGACTCCAGGGCTCGACATTAACGCTTCATTAATGCCAGACAAGTAAACTGATTAAAACATCAATAACCAAAGATAACTAGGCAATCACCAGAACGCAAGTATTATTCTGATTTAGGAGTATTCTGATTTAGTTAGGAGTTATATTTAGAGTACACTCAAAAAAATGATTTGGTCTAAATTGTTCCAGTGTTCATGTGTTTCCACACTACAGAGTGTTCAAGTAGAATTGAAGCAGTGCTGGAGTTAAGGAGATAATTATGTGATGATTGATCATTAATGATGAACACCTGCTGTTATCAAGAAGAATCACCGAAGGAAAGAGAAACACAAGAACTACAACTGACTTCAGCCACAGCTGAAGATGAAATCAACTGAAAAAAAAGAAGACATTAAATCTCTCAAGATCTGATTAAACAGCATCAGACTGACCAGATTGACTTCATTTCTGTCAGACTTCTAGAGAAGCTCTTATTGAGAATTAACAGAGGTTTAGATGCTTTATTGTTTTGTTTGAAATCACCATCAAAGAGACCAGTGTTTCCTTTTGTTGGGCTCTTGACCCTTGACATTTTGGTGTTAATATTATGCTGGTTGCTTTAATTGTGTGATCATTTAAAACACACTTAGCTTGACCAGCGAAGCCAAGTGAAAAAGAGTTGCGGGTAGATCTTGTCACTGGTCCCTGACCTCATTTCAAGTCCAATTTCTGATTATATAGACATTATACTGTTTTAGATTTTTTTGTAGCTTCATATCTTGCAGTATTGTAAATATCAGATAATTTGAATAATTTACAAATCACCTTGTGCACATAAAGTTTTCATCTGTAGCAATACAAAGACCACAGACATCAAGAATCAGTGTATGAATCTCAACAATGGTGACAGTCAAGAAAATATTCAGATAAAACTCTGAACATCACAAAACAAGCTACTAAAAGTAACAACTATAACAGCATACGTAAAATAAAATAGTAAGAATAAAAGAAAATAATCAGACAATTCAGCTGCGTTGTTTATTCATGCTGCAATGCATGCTGGGATACATGGGAGAGTCTTGTACTATGCTGGTACCCAGCATGCATTGCAACATGAAGCATTTTGTTGACTGTCACCATTGTTGAGATTCATACGCTGATTCTTGATGTCTGTGATCTTTGCGTTGTTACAGATGAAAAGTTTTTGAGCACAAAGTGATTTGTAAATTATTTAAATTATCTGATTTTACAAGACTACTACATCTGAAGCTATATAAAAAAACTAAAGCAGTACTACATCCATACAATCAGATGTTGGACTCGAAACGAGATCGGTGGATCATTTGTCCACAACTTTTTTTTTTTTTTCTTAGCTTTGCTGGCTAAACAAAGTGTGTTCTATATAAACACACAATTAAAGCAACCAGTGTAATATTAACACCAACATGTCAAGGGTCAAGAGCCCAGAGCCCAACAAAAGGAAACACTGGTCTCTTTGATGGTGATTTCAAACAAAACAATAAAGCATCTAAACCTCTGTTAATTCTCAATAAGAGCTTCTCTAGAAGTCTGACAGAAATAAAGTCAATCTGGTCAGTCTGATGCTGTTTAATCAGATCTTGAGAGATTTAATGTCTTCTTTTTTTTCAGTTGATTTCATCTTCAGCTGTGGCTGAAGTCAGTTGTAGTTCTTGTTTCTCTTTCATTCAGTGATTCTGCTTGTTAACAGCAGGTGTTATCTATAAGGAGAGTAAATATTTAACTGAACTGTATTATTTTGCACAAGAGAGATCTAATTTAGTTTTGTGGATCACCATTGTGGTGGAGAGTAGAGCCTGTGCTTCAGTCAATGATGAGCCACAAGCTCTGATGTTCTGCTGCTTTGTTTAAAGACAGTAACTGTAGAGTTGCTGATACAGTGATGATCTCTTTAAGTGCTTTACCACATGCATGTGTGCTATAGCTGATGATAAACTGCAACAATTTGAGTTAAAGTCATGTTTTTAATAACTTTACTATTACAAATTAAGTGTTTGCAGTTTTATATTAAGAAATGTTCCTTCTTAGTAGAATCAAATGAAATAAGTTTACCAAATGTTTACACACCAGCATAACAATTTTACAGCATGCAAGAGTTTGCTGTATTTTTACAGTACAATTGTAATTTTTGATTTACAGTACTCTTGTAAATTTACAGTCTTACTGGCAACCAAAATTGCCAGTAAGTTACTGTAAATTTTACAGCAATTTTTTACAGTGTATGTAAGCCTCGTTCCCAGAAGGAGGGAACGGAAACGTCACGTCGGTGACCGATGAAATGGGATCTCGCCAGAGAGACCAATCTACTTCGAGTGTACCTAAATGAGCCAATGGACATTGGCATGCGGTATTTCGCATCTGGCTGCCACACCCCGCAGCGCAAGTATAAGAGGAAGCAGGTGCACCGCATTAATTCATGTTTTCGCTGAGGAGCCGAGCCGGTGACCCGGCAGCTCAGCTGTGGTACAGTGACTGTGGCGACGGGACGTGACGTCTCCGTTCCCTCTTTCAGGGAACGAGGATTACATACGTAACTGAAACGTTCCCTTTCAGTTGGTCACTCCGAGTCACGTCGGTGACCGACGATATGGGATCCCTACCAAAGCGCCACAGGATCTGCCCCCTCCAGTGCCCTGTGTAGGTCTCCCGGTTAGGGATGGGCGATATGGCCTAAAAAATTAATCACGATAATTTCAGGTATTTATTGCGATAACGATACCACACCAATTTAGACCAAATCATTTTTTTGAGTGTACTGAATCTAGATGACGGTCGCGCTGTTATCATCAGTAACAAACCAGTATCATCTGGCTGCAGTCTCTTTTTTTTGGTTTTCCTTGACATAACAAATGTGCTTTACAAACACAGTTACAGCAACCCCAAAAAATATAATGTTATAAAGTCAAGGGTCAATAGCCCAACTAATAGCCCAAGCAAATACTACTCACCACGATGGTAACGTCAAACAAAACAATAAAACATCATCATCTAAATATGTTAATTCTCAATAAGCGCTTTTGTAGATGTCTGACAGAAATAAGAACCCCGCTCATCTTTTTGAGTTCACAATGAGTTCATATATTACTCACACTGTGAGGATCACCGTATGAGAATGGTGTGATATCACTGTGATCATCGCGTGATCTCACATGTTGACTGGGAATTCCATAATTTATGTAAATGTATTTTTAGTATACTTAGCACTAAATAAATGTATTTCAAAAACATTTTAGTATTTTTAGTATTTATTTATTGCTTGTTTGCCTGTTTTTTTTTTTTGTTTGTTTTTGTGTTTGTGTTTGTGTTTTCCAGAGGGTTATGGAGATGACAGAGGTGGAAGTGGACAGGGCAAACGAAAGGATCAGGCAAAAACAGGAAAAAGTAAATAAAGAGAGCTTGATTTTTATTTTTATTTTTTGAATAAATTAACTCCGTTTTTGTGGGATCATTAATAACACATATATTAATAACCCCTGTTTATTTTCTTTGGTAGTTGAAAATTGGAAGGTAAGCATCAAATCACTCTTTTGTGTGTGTGTGTGTGTGTGTGTGTGTGTGTGTGTGTGTGTGTGTGTGTGTGTGTGTGTGTGTGTGTGTGTGTGTGTGTGTGTGTGTGTGTGTGTGTGTGTGTGTGTGTGTGTGTGTGTGTGTGTGTTACAAGTTCTATTTAAATTCAGTGCATCATGCTTAAAGCCACCATGCAGTCAGAAATGACAAATGAGGTAAGGTGTCAATTTGTGGTGGAATAAATCATCATTATTTTCTTTTTAACAAATAAGAGATAGGTCATTATTACTTTCTGTGGTAATCAAAAATAACAGAAACACAGTATTGTAGGTCTGATTTTAGATGTTCAAGTCCCGCTACTGATTTCTACAATTATACATTTGTGATAATATGTAGCCTACACAGCAAAAAATCCAGAGTGAAATTAACTCTCCTGGGAGTACATGTGAGACCACACTCAAGAGTGTGAAAGTGTTAAAATAAGAGTGTTAAATTAACACTGAAGCAGAGTTAAAGTTAATGAGATAATTAAGTGATTAATTAAGTGATGATTGACCATTATTGAAGACACCTGATGTTAACGAGCAGAATCACCAAAGAAGAAAATCTAAAATTTCATGTCACCATTATAGTGCTCAGCGTTTGCTTTAGTTGGGCTCTTGGCCCTTACATTTTTAAAGTCAGATTTTATTTGGCTACTGTAGCTGGGTTATATCAGATAGACAAGAAACGAGAAAAAAGTCATGTGATGTTGGTTATGTTTTTACATAACGATCATTTGATCTGAATCACCCAACTCATTTAGAGCCTAAACGTAAAATTGTCAGATTTACCTTGTTGATCATAACAGCCCTGTGATTCTACAGTGTCCAATTATTAGAGGGATTTCTTGAAAGTTATTCTTGAAAATTAAAAAAAAAGAAAAGTCTTACAGACATCAAGAATCAGCATATGAACCTCAACAACGGTGACAAACAGCATATTCAGAAAAACGGATCAACTCTAAACATTAGAAAACAAGCTACTAAAAGTCACATAAAAAAACAAAAATAAAATAGTAAGAATAAAGGAAATTACTAAGACAATTCAGCTCATAATTAATTAATGCCGCAATGCATCATGGGAGCCATGGATGAATTTTGATTGGTGGCACCCAGAATGCACTGCAACATGCTTTTTTGATTGTCACTGTTGTTGAGATTCACAGGTTGATTCTTGATGTCTGTGTGTCTAAATACAAGACACTTTCCAAAGATTTTTGAGCAAACACCTTTTAAGAAGTCCCTTGGATTGCATTGGACATGCTGGAAATTCTACGCTAATGAATCACAGGACTGCTATAATCAACAATGTAAATCTAACTCAGAGATTTGGCTCTTAGCGAGTTCAGAGGTTTAGGAAAAGTTATATGCATATATATATATATATATATTCCTTTTTCTCGTTGCTTGTCTGTCTGTTGTAATTCAGTTACAGCAACTAAATAAAATTAGTCAAGAGCCCAACTAAAGCAAACGCTGAGCACTATAATGGTGACATAAAAATTGTGATTTTCATCTTTGGTGATTCTGCTCGTTAACATCAGGTGTCTTCAATAATGGCCAATCCTCACTTAATTAATCTCTTAATTATCTCATTACTTTAACTCTGCTTCAGTGTTAATTTAACACTCTTATTTTAACACTTTCACACTCTTGAGTGTGGTCTCACATGTACTCCCAGGAGAGTTAATTTAACTCTGGATTTTTTGCTGTGTACAGTTTACATTATTTCTGGGATTTATCATTTGTGTTTGTATATTTTTATATCATCAGGTTGCATCACTCTTGATACTTAAGAAAATATTACAGATCAATAGAGCATTGGATGGCAGGATTCAAGAGAAAGACCTCACCTTTATTCAGGAGTTAATTGAGGGAGTTGATACAGATGGCAAGGTATAAAATCTTATAAACTGCCATTTCATTCAATGGTCTGCATGTTATATTGTTAAGTAAGTTGAGTATTGGAGTTATTTTTATTTTTCCAGTGGAAAGCGAAGGGCAGGACTGTGGACAAGGCTTTCCTGTATGACATTGTGATAAATAAATGGAATGGCATTGATGTGTGTAGATGGGACTATTTTGCACGGTAAATCAATTATATTTTAAGAGGATGCTATTTTATAATTATATTAACTTTTCTAGAATAAAAAAAAAAAAAAAAGTATTACACTGAAAAATGCTTAAATTGTCATTTCTGATTCATTTCAAATATATTAATTCAGTCACTTCTTAATGAAAATTATAATAAAGGGTTACAGTGTTTTGTAAGATCTCGGTCCCTTTAGGGGGGTCCAGAGGGGCAAAGCATTAGTAACCAAAGATGTTCTCAAAGATGATACCAATCTGCACAAACCAATACAGTACTGAGAATCCCTTTAAATTCTCTCTTATTTTTCAGAGACTGTCATTACCTCGGTATCCCAAACAGCTTTGACCATCAACGCATGCTGAAATCTGCTCGGGTGTGTGAAGTCGAAGGGAGGAAACACATCTGCTTCAGAGACAAGGTACCATTTATTACACATCAGGATAACTGATTACTTTTGGTCTGTTTTGATATCGCAGCAGTGTCACACCCATATAACAAGAAAATTATGACTTTACTCATTCTGTGAAATATGATAATAAATAACCCATAGAAAAATATTTGTGTCATTGCTCATTCTGTTAGTAATTGCACTTTGAAACATTTCAGATGTAGATAAATATTCATCCTCCATTGCATTGGGGTTATGAAGAAGATTCAGATAATTTTTTCTTGTAGTCTCAATCAGTGATGAAACATAATAATAAAAAGTTCATACTATCATATTTGTCATTCAGTATTGAGTGATTTATCTGTTTCTCTCACAGGTGGCTGATAATGTTTATGACATGTTTCGAACCCAGTACACTCTGTACAGCCAGGCCTACCAGCACAAGATCGTCACCATCATTGAAAAAAAGTGGGGTTTTGTGTTTTTACTCAGTTTTTTTAAATGTTCTTGTTTTTTTTCCATATTGCACAAGTTACTTAGTGGTTCATATTATTTTGATTGGTATATTAGAATCACAGAAGCCCTCTCTGCAGCTGAAGACAAGATCACCAAGATCTCACCGTTTATTGAAACCTCTTCACGAGATGAAAGCCTGCAGAGGAGTATAAGTGGCACACGAAAGCGCATGAAAGCACTAGCGACTGACGAGGAAAGGGTTGCAAAGATGACCAAACTAACAGGTCAGTTTAAAACAAGAGTAAGGTTCATGAAGATGTAAATAAATGTGGTTTGGTGAATCTTAATCATGTACGGTGTACTTATTGTCATAATTTATGCTTGTTAGTTTTCACTTGACTTGACCAGCCAAAGAAAACAGTTCAGTCAAAAATGTTCACCCTCCCGTCAGATCACATCTTTGAGGAGATCTTGTACTCCACTGATGACAAGCTGAAAGATGCCCGGATGAAGCTTGAGGATGTTGTGAGGAGACACCTGCCGAAGTGTGTGGGAGAGACCAGAATAACGCAAGCTGAATACAAAGACAAACAGATCTTACAGGTAAAGGAGAGCTGAGGAAAACATGATAGGCTATCAGTTAATGACTGCACAATTAATGAACAGATTTCAGGCCAAGTTCAGTAGTGTTAACCCAGTCAACACGTGAGATCACGCGATGATCACAGTGATATCACACCATTCTCATACGGTGATCCTCACAGTGTGAGTAATATATGAACTCATTGTGAACTCAAAAAGATGAGCGGGGTTCTTATTTCTGTCAGACATCTACAAAAGCACTTATTGAGAATTAACAGAGATTTAGATGATGATGTTTTATTGTTTTGTTTGACGTTACCATCGTGGTGAGTAGTGTTTGCTTTAGTTGGGCTCTTGACCCTTGACTTTATAACATTATATTTTTTGGGGCTGCTGTAACTGTGTTTGTAAAGCACATTTGTTATGGCAAGGAAAACCAAAAAGAGACTAGATTTGGTATGCAGTCTTTGTGAGGAGTTATTAATCTGAAGTTTTTAATAATAGCGCTGTGATTATACAGCATAGGACCCAGCAGTGTCAAAATTGTTTATGAAAGATTTTAAAAGCATAATAAGACAAACATCTTGAACTACTGTGTCATTTAAACACAAAGAGAGACATCAAGAATCAGTGTATGAATCTCAACAATGGTGACAATCAAAAGCTGCACGCTGCAATGCATGCTGGGTACCTAGTCTCTGTGCAGTGAGTGCACTTTGACCTCACATTAGTATGAGCACACAGTGAGGGCGCTGTGAGGTTACACTTTTAGCTCACTGTTACCTCACATTGTGACCTCATCACGAGTATCCTGTGAGCTCATGGTGACATCACTGTGAGATCAAATTGTTGACTGGGAATGTAAGGTAGTGTGTACATGTGTATATACAACATTTGTTTCCTTGACACTCTTTTACTCTCATCTTGTGATGACAGAGGAAATCCCTGTTGTGCTTATCAATTTGTTTCTTTAAATAGGGTGTTAAACCATTTTGACAGTGAAATGTCAGAGGTTTCACTTTCATAAATCAGGCTTTAAAGGTGCCATAGAATGCATTGATATAATATTTTAAATTGTTCTCTGATATCTACATAGAAGGTATGTGGCTTAGGTAAGGGCAAAAAATCTCCAGAAACTGTTTTACATGTCCATTTACAACCCTAGGATTTGTCCCTAGAATGAAATGGTCTGTTATTGGCTTATTTCGAAGGGTCATAAATAAAATGTTGAGCTCTGCTCTGATTAGCTGTTTCACAGTGCGGCTTATTTCAGTAGCTCACGGGAAGGAAACACAGGGAGGAAAATCAGAGGCGGACAATCCAGGGGTCAGAAAGTAAAAGTCCTGCCATATTTTTGTTCCACCCATGAACTCTGCAGCTGATTTCACCAGAGGAGGAACCAACTCATTCCTTTCAAGTCACAAGCAAGTCTCAAGTCAAATCCCAAGTCCTCAAAGAGTTAAAGTTAATGAGATAATTAAGTGTCTAATTAAATTATGATTGTGCATTAATGATGAACACCTGCTATTATTGAGAATCACAGAGGATCAGATGTTGATGTTTTATTGGTTAAAATGATGCCACCATCATGGAGAGCAGTGTTTGCTTTAGTTGGGCTCTTGACCCTTTTAGTAAATCAAAGTAATTTGCTTTTGAGCAAGTGCAATATTGTTTCACAACAAACATTTGTGCATTGCTGAATCAAGAACTTGATGTAGCAGTTTAGTTTACACTTTCTGCTTTTAAATCATTTGAATGAGCATCATGAAGGTGTCTTGCTTTGGTTTATTGAGTGATATTCAGCTATTACTGAATTTCAGGAAAAAAAAGTCCTACCAAACAAATGCTACTGTAGTGATTACATATTAGGAGGAAGAACAGCATCAGCTCAGGCTTTTAGACATGAACACTTATCATATGATCCTCAACGGTGGTGACAATAATAATTCATACTGCAGTGCATGATGGGAGTTTTTACTATGGTCTTACCCAGCATACATTGCAGCATGAAGAATTTTGTTGGTTGTCACCATTGTTGAGATTCATATTCTGGTTCATTATGTCTGCGTGCGTCTAAATAGCAGAAGAGTTTATGTTTATATGCATTAAATACAGTCGATTTCAAATGAATTCATCATAGCTATTAGAACAACAAGTTCCTTGCACGCTATTTCACAAGATTGATTTTTCAAAACCTAAACATACAACACAAACAATAAGAAAACAAACAATCAGTACAGCTGTAAAAGCATGGTTGCTCATTGTGCAGCCCTGATCTCTTTACTTTACAGCAACACATGTAATGCTGCAAAGAGAGATCTAACACAGGAGTCAAAGGCCAAGAGCCCAACTAAAGCACACACTGATCTCCATGATGGTGGCATCATTTTAACCATTAAAACATTAATATCTGATCCTCTGTAATTCTCAATAACAGCAGGTGTTCATCACTAACGCACAATCATAATTTAATTAGACACTTAATTATCTCATTAACTTTAACTCTTTGAGGACTTGGGATTTGACTTGAGACTTGCTTGTGACTTGAAAGGAATGACTTGGTTCCTCCTCTGGTGAAATCAGCTGCTGAGTTCATGGGTGCAATAAACACATGGCAGGACTTTTACTTTCTGACCCCTGGATTGTCCGCCTCTGAGGAAAATATATATGTCAGTATTTTCTCTCGCAGTTATATCATCAGGTAATTATACTGTATATAAAATGCGGGCATCAGGGAGCCTTTCAAATGCACGATGGCTTTTTACTTTCACTTTCGCTTTGGAGATTCGCGATCGCACAAACTCTGTTTATACTATGGAGCGACAGTACTTGCCACACATTTTACAAGATCAGATGCTTGTCAGTGATGCTCAGGGTCTGTAAATCATTCACCATCATCCTCAGGCATCTCTCCTTACTCTGTTTATGTGGTAAGTGAAATCTCATGTACTGTAATGTAACAGGCTACCGCTAGCAAGGAGCTAACTGTGTCCCTTTAGTGGCTCGTGTTATTTTATTAGAACGCGTCATTTGCTTTCCGTGCCTTTCTGAATACAGACACCAATCCATCCCTGCACTTCCCAGTTTTGATGGGCTACTTGACATCACACATTCACAGAAACAAATTACTGACAGAAGGTAACTGAGTAATCGCACAAGCACTAAATTATCAACCATCATGCATCATCCCCAATAACATTTATTTCCATGATCTGCCATTTTCGCTGTTGTCCTCGCTTGTTTCCTCACAATACCTGCAGAACTTCTGATGGTTTGGCTGGCGGCTGGCCTAGAACATGAGTGGGTATATGCAAATGTCGTGGGCGTAACTATTAGTGATCCCGACTGTTATGTCACAGTCAGTGTTATGTAGTGATTCACCAATTTTTCATTGGTCTTTTTTATTCACGAGATTTACATAAGGAGGAGGAAACAATAGTGTTTGAGGCTCATGGTATGTCATTTCCATGTCGCTACAGAACTCTTATTATTCAACTATGCCAAGGTAAATACAGTTTTACATTCTATGAGACCTTTAAGATTTTATTTGGGCTTTGAAACTCTTGTCTCATGTTTCTCCTAAAGGTATTTTTTATCTCCGCTTGTGATGCTGTGCCAGGCCTGTTCTACAGCATCTGCTGCTTTTGACTCAGCACTAAATACTGTGTCTAATCATTATCTTGATGTAGGATGATGCACCATGTTTCTGTACACTTCCATTTTTTTTTTTTTTTACGAAGTCATTTCCAATCAGCATTACAGTACATGATTAGTGAGGATGAACTGGTCAATCATTATGATGGACTGTACAATATAATTACAATTTAGATTTAATATAATCCATGACTGCTGGTCTTCTTTTTTTTTTTTTTCTTGTCCTGTTTTTCTTCACTTTATTGTTCTTGTTTGTTTGACTTAAATCCCCATTTCTTCAGGATAACTGGAATGAAGCTGTGGACGAGTGGAACAAACTTCACCCAACTGTGTTCTTGGATAAAAATGATTTCAGTGTGGATGTATGTTAAGTTCAAAACTCAGTTTCCATTTGGATACTGATTATTATTTTTTAAAATCAATAATACACTTTATATAACACTTTTAAATCACTGTAATATTGTAAATCTGGCACAGACTATTCACCTGGACAACACTTACAAGGAGGCTGAAAACCCCATCAACAATGTCTATTTCTACAGGAAGAGAAACCCCACTGAAGCCTTCAAGATTAAGAAATATGAGGTACACAAACCACTGTGCTGCTTTATTACAAATGTATTATTAGATTATTTACAAATTGTATTTCTGAATTACAAATCACCCTGTGTTATCATTCAGTCTAGGGCTCAAGAAAATATTTGTAATGATACAGATCATCACATTATAAATGTCCCAGTTTTGATGGGCTACTTGACATCACACATTCACAGAAACAAATTACTGACAGAAGGTAACTGAGTAATCGCACAAGCACTAAATTATCAACCATCATGCATTTGCAACAGCGTTTTTTTTTTTTTTTTTTTATTGCAAAGTTATTTGTGAGCTAACCATTCTCTTTCACTGTCAGAAAACAATGTACAGAAATTTTACATGAAGTGGCATCCCAGTCAACAATTTGATCTCACAGTGATGTCACCATGAGCTCACAGGATACTCGTGATGAGGTCACAATGTGAGGTAACAGTGAGCTAAAAGTGTAACCTCACAGCGCCCTCACTGTGTGCTCATACTAATGTGAGGTCAAAGTGCACTCACTGCACAGAGACTAGGTACCCAGCATGCACTGCAGCATGAAGCTTTTGATTGTCACCATTGTTGAGATTCATACACTGTCATTTAAACACAAAGAGAAACATCAAGAATCAGAGTAGTTAATAATGTTTGTGTCTTGTGCTTTTATAATTTTTCATAAATGATTATGAAAGTGACGTGACTCGGAATTTGTGCTCTGCATTTAACCCATCCAAAGTGCACACACACACACCCGGAGCAGTGGGCAGCCATTTATGCTGCAGCGCAGTTGGGGGTTTGGTGCCTTGCTCAGGGGCACCTCCGTTGTGGTATTGAGAGCGTTGTACATTCACTCCCCCCCACCTACAATCCCTGCCGCCCCAAGACTTGAACTCACAACCTTTGGATTATAAGTCTGCCTCTCTAACCATTAGGCCACGACTTCCCAAGACCAAGACTGCATGTTGAATCTAGGTGATGACTCTGTTGTTATCATCAATAACAAACCAATATCATCTGGTTGCAGTCTCTTTTCGGATTTTTTTGCCATAACTGTGTTTGAGAAGCACATCTGTTACAACAGCCCCAAAAAATATAGTGTTATAAAGTCAAGGGTCAAGAGCCCAACTAAAGCAAACACTAATCACTATGATGGTAACATCAAACAAAACAATAAAACATCATCATCTAAATCTCTGTTAATTCTCAATAAGCACTTTTGAAGACGTCTGACAGAAATAAAGTCAGTCTGGTTAATAATGAGTGAAGCTGGTGATTCGTTTATTTCAGTTGATTTCATCGAAGGCTGTGTCTGGAAGTCAGTTGTATGTTTGGAGAAGGTTCTTATAACAGAAATCTGTTAGCTGGGCGTGCACTCATGAGCTCATCATGTGAGAGCACTGTGATATCTCTGTGATAGTGTTGAGGAACAGGAAGTAGAATGTCCCCCTGGTGACTGATATTTGAGCTGCCTCCTCTCAACCTGCTCAACATTTTGGGTTCACAATGAGATCATATATTACTCACACTGTGAGGATCACCGTATGAGAATGGTGTGGTGTCACTGTGATCATCGTGTGATATCACGTGTTGACTGGGATGTTTTCTTGTTACTGGGGCAAAAGCAATTATACTATATATACTTATTTAGTCAATTTGGGTAAGTCAAAGCAAGTTTCCTAGATCTGTAATTACTGATCAACATATTATGTTTGAATTTACATGTATCACAGGTATCCAGTCTGCTGCCGGAGGAGTTTACTGAATATGTTGGTCGGGTTTACTACACAAAAAACTCTGATGAGGAGGAGAAGGACGCTAAGGAGTGCTTCAAATGGTGGCGCCTTGGCATGGTGAGTGTTCATGTATGTTCATTGTTCATTGAGAGTGTTCAGTTTGTCACTGCTGCAGAACTGTCACACACACACAAGACACACAGAAATCACTGTATAATGTTGTTTGTAATCAACATGTTTTCATGGCTACACATATTTCCTCATCTTATATAAAACAAACATCCTCTCTTTTCTCTCTCATTTACAAGTATAAGATTCTGGTCTATGATGAGGAAGAATTGAAGGGGAACGAGCTCTTGATCACAAAGGACTGTGCATCTTTGGACTGCTGTGGTATAAAAGCAATCCGCTCATGTAAGGTGCTCAGTGGCGTCTGGAATCTCTATGTGTGTCCTAACTACAGTGAACTAGAGTACACACTGCAGCCGGAGAGAGAGTTTCGCAATCCTACAGAGTGGGGTGCCCTCGACCGCACTGCTCCTGCTCTGTCTCTTAGACATGAGCGAGAATAAAATCTGGCTATCCAGAAAAACTCCATCTATCCCTTGTTGCTCTTGTTCATCTTAAAAAGTAGGGCTGTCAATTCAAAAGATAATGTTTAATTATAATTTCAATAAAAATACTAAACATGTCTTGACTTGTATACATTCTCTATGGTGACTGAAGGTAAAGGAAGTGAATAGTGACTTATGGAAACATTAAGGTTCGTAGCCTGTTAGGACATAGAGATTTCTAAGAAATAAGACTTACAGATCATGACCTTTTTAAGTGTGATGATATGTGTGATAGACTCTGCAAACATGCAGAACAACATATGCTTAAGCATATAAACACACAAGGCTGATGGCACATCATTGTAATAATATAAACACGTACAGTACACATAAGGAGAGACTGTATTTTCTTTTGTTATTTAATTAACATTAACACAGACTGACACAGACAGAAGCAGGTATATTAAAAGCTGCTGTCACTTTAAGACCAATTGCACAGATCTGACACACATCAGATTTTCTCCCAACAGTTTACGTTCATTTAAATAATTTTATATTATCTCAGTTAAGACTGTGATGATGAGCTACCCTCTTGCCCAAAAAGCGAAGTCCAGCGGCCTGGGGGAAGGTGTTCTGCATGTCTGTCTTTTCTTGCGCTTCTGCAAAAAATCACTTGATTTATTAAAACGTTGGTTTCTAATTTAATTCTGACTCCTTTCTCATTTGAATCTGACTCCAGTTTCAAGTGTTTATTGAATACAAATTGCGATAGTAATTTTAAAAGCAGATCATAATGTTAGCTGTGTTACAATTTAAAAACCTGATTATTCTCACTCACTATACTTTAAATTATTTGTTCATTGGGGACCTAATGTCTCATTTGAGCCTTGCGGCGGGCGGAGTGCAGGTCTCACGATCACAAATTTGCCAGTCTGATGTTAGTCAGAGGGTGCAGGTAAACTAGTACCTAATTGTCTGCCGCCAACTGCTTGCTCTTGACAAAAAGTGTAGTTTACTTAGTCTTTCTCCCGTACATCTTGTTAGCACCAGTGATAGACAGAAATCAGAAGGTCTCCGATGACGTGCCTACTGTTCCGTTCATTTATGAGCCTTCAGTTTGACCTATCCTGGCTGTAGATTTGCGGTAACAAAAGCCTCCTCACAGGCTAATAGTCATAATGTTTTCAGCTAAAATAAATAAAGAAATAACATTTATTTTGGTATTACTATAGTAAATGTAGGCTATAGTAGGCTAACCGTGTTTTTTGGGCATTTTTTATTACCAGTTGTAGCTTATAACCACAGTTTTACTACAAATACCATGGTTAAACTACACTGTAAAACCCAACAAGTTAGGATAACTCAAACCGTTCGAGTAAACCGATTTCCTTAAAAACCTAACAAGTTAGGTTAACTCAAATCATTTGAGGCAACTGATTGCCATAAAACATTTAAGTTTCATAAAACTAACAGTTATGAGTACTCTGAACTTATTTCAGTTGAGTTCACTAAATAAGATATACATTGCAGTTAAGTAATTAAGTGATTAATTAAGTGCTGATTGAGCATTAGTGATGAACACCTGCTGTTAACAAACAGAATCACTGAATAAAAGAGAAACACAAGAAATACAACTGACTTCAGCCACAGCCTTAGATGAAATCAACTGAAATAAAATACTTTAAATCTCTCAAAATCTGATTAAACAACCCCACAAACAGCATCACCAGCTCCACTTATTAATAACCAGACTGACTTTATTTCTGTCAGACATCTACACAAGATCTTATTGAGAATTAACTAAGGTTTAGATGTTGATTTATTGTTTCATTTGAAGTAACCATGTTAGAGATCAGTGTCTGCTTTACTTGGGCTCTTGACCCTTGACTTCTGTGTTAGTTGTTTTTTTTTTTCTTTTCTCTGGCTGTTGTAGTCATGTGTTTCTCGAGCATATTTACTACAACTCAAAAGCCCCGAGGAAACGATCAGTAGTTGGTTGTTATATATTTATAGTGGCAATCAACTATTAATGAACTGATCTCGTTGAGAGTCTACTCTCTGATTAAACGGATGTTTTATTGATTATAGCAAAAGCGATTCTAAGAGCCAGTGGTTCTGTGACAATCAGTTTACAAAAAGGACTTTCTAAACAGTTTGTCCACAAAAAGTTTTAATCTATGGGAGAAATTATACTCACACAGACATCAAGAATCAGCTTATGAACCTCAACAATGGTGACCATTAAAAAAAAATAAATAAATAATAATAATTCTGCAATGCATGCTGGGTACTAGCACAAAACTTATCCATGGCTCCCAGCAAAAAATGGGTTCTATTGTCTTTATTTTTCCATAATAGTCTTATAGTTCTGTCAATAATTTGTTCATGAATCACATATTATTGTTTGTTCTCACTCTCTGTTATATAGGCCTGCGTGACAGAGTATAAAAGTTATAGGCCTACTAAAATATGCGGAAATCTTTTTTATACAGTTTAAAAATAAAAAGAAGAAAAACAATCCTGTCAGTCGGGGTTCTGTTAGCCAATAGACCCGTTATACCGGTTTTACAGTCAATCCTATGTCCAACAAATAAATACACACACGGTCAGGGACAAGGCATATTAACACATCCCTGGAGATAGATAGACCTAATGGCTAGACCTCCCATTCCGTTACAAGAGTGCTCGCTCGCTCTCTCTCTCTCTCTATGGAGACTTTTTTTGAGTGTTTTGTATTGTATCAGATGATGTGTGAAAAGCAACTAATAAAACATTTATTTTACCTGACTGAGGCGTCATTAGCGAGGTAAAGTCTTAATATAAATTTAATGTGTTTTTTTTATTATATATATATATATATATATATATATATATATATATATATATATATATTATTATTATTATTAGCCTATTGTAAACTTTAACTCTTTGAGGACTTGGGATTTGACTTGAGACTCGTTTGTGACTTGAAAGGAATGACTTGGTTCCTCCTTTGGTGAAATCAGCTGCTGAGTTCATGGGTGGAACAAAAATATGGCAGGATATTTACTTTCTGAACCCTGGATTGTCTGCCTCTGATTGCAATATCAGTAAATGATCTGATCATGAGAAACTAATCGAGAACAGAGTGCTTAAATGACCATTACAATCCAATTAACTCATAAAAATTCTTATATGATTGGCATGAGAATGTTATAAGTCCAAAGTCTTTATTGTCTTTCTTTTATTGATATTGTCCCTAAAATAATTTCCTCAATTAAAGTTTATTCGGAAAGGTTTCGTTTTACAGATTATACTGACATTTAGGATAAACAAAGTACTTATTACATTAATCCAAATAAACATGATGACTCTCAGTCCATTTTACATTTACACTGTTGTTGTTTTCGACCCTGTTTCGTCTATTCCGAGCTGCTTTATTCATTTAACCTGCTTCACTGGATTGACTTATATTACCACATAAAACCAAAGAAGGTTCATCTAGTATTTATGGGCAAAAGAAACCATGTCTTGTACAGTGCAAACTAAGTTGAGAGGACTTACAAAACTTGAAGAAACAAATTGCAAGCAAAGTACAAAATTGTACAGGTAACTTGTGTGTTTGTAAAGATTTAAATACAACTTGAATATTGTTTTCTCAATTAGTTAAACTGACACTTAAAGATTTAAATTAGGTGAACAACACAAAACCATAAAACTAAGGAACAAACCTTGAATGGCTTATATTTCTCAAATAAGTTTAAATAAAACATGTAAGTTGCTAATACAAAGAGTCCTCTGCATCAAGTCCCAGCATGCACTACGGATCCAATGGACATGTGAATTATTGCTTTATTGCTTTATTGTTGATGTTATTGCACTGATGTCACATATCTTTATGTACAAAATGAAATAAAATAGAGAGCATATATTGTAACCATGTGATGAGTTGACTGTCATTTTTGTTTGTGTGCTGGAAGTCAAGAACAAGAATTCAATATCTAAAGGTTTAGTGACCCCTTTTTTAATCTGCCTCGCAAATATTTTAGTGGGTTGTTGCATTATCCTCTGAACTGTGTGATTTCCAGATAGATGGTATTTTTATTATAAATTCCTGATGTATTTATCTGAAGGCAGGTTATCGCCTCACATTAGACTGTTATTAGTGAGGCTTATAAAGATAAAGACAAGACTAAATTACTATTAATCACTCAGAAACATGTTTACTGACTAATTCAAAAACAAAACAAAAATCATTGCATTAACATGAAGTGCATTCATGAAATGTACTCGTTTTATAGGCAAGCAGTTCCTTTAAATAAAGTGAAATATGTTAGATGTGGAATTGGGGACTGTTAGTATTGCGATATCAGTGAATGATCTGATAACGAGAAACTAATTGAGAACAGAATGCTTAAATGACCATTACAACCCAATTAACTCATAAAAATATTATATGATTGGCATGAGAATGTTATAAGTCCAAAGTCTTTATTGTCTTTCTTGGTAATAATAATAATAATAATAAGTTTTATTTATATAGCGCCTTTCCAGAGCTCAAGGACACTTTACAATAAACATCAGAAATGGGAGGAAAACATCGAACAATAAACAGAAAGAAAACAACATCAGAAATCCAAAGAGTAATATACAACATAAAACAAAGTAAACAGAGGTTAACTAAGAAAGATAACATTCTGAAAACAAGTGAGTTTTGAGCAGCGATTTAAATTCAGACAGGCTATTGGCAAGACAGAGTGATCTGGGTAGAGAGTTCCATAATTTAGGGGCAACAACACTGAACGATCTGCCCCCCATGGAAGAGAGGCGATATCGAGGGATGGTGAGAAGGCGAGAATCAGAGGACCGCAATGAACGTGGTGGAGAATAGGGGTGGAGCAGATTGCAGAGATAGTAAGGAGCCAGACCATTCAAGGCTTTAAAAGTAAGCAGGATAATTTTAAACTTGATGCGATAGGCCACTGGTAGCCAGTGCAGATCAGCTAGAATAGGGGTGATGTGGGCTGAACGCTTGGTGCGAGTGAGAATACGACGGCTGAGTTTTGAATATACTGTAATCTAGCAATAGTGGTAGCTGGCAAGCCAATGAAGAGGGCATTACAGTAATCGAGACGAGATGAGACAAAAGCGTGAATGAGAGTTTCTGCATCTTTGGTACTTATGAAAGGACGGAGCTGGACAATTCGTCGTAAGTGAAAAAATGCCAATTTAGAGAGAGAGTTAATATGATACTGAAATGAAAGAGATGGGTCAAACATAACACCGAGATTTCTGACGATACTAGATGGAGTGATTAGAGTGCCAGTAATATCACAAGTAAAGTCAGCGGGAACTTTGGTGGTAAGTGCAGGAGTACCAATGATGATGATCTCGGTTTTTTCCATATTTAGTTTCAGAAAATTAGAGTTAAGCCAAGTTTTAATATCCTGCACGCAAACAGAAATTTTGTCGATTTGGGTGGATAGGGAAGGCCTGCATGACGTGTAGATTTGGATGTCATCAGCATAAAATGATAGCTAAAGCCGTGACGCTGTAGTATCTGACCCAGTGGTAAAATGTAAATAATAAACAGCAAAGGCCCCAGAGCGGAACCCTGGGGGCGCCTTGTTTCAGGGGGCAGTAGGGGATCTGAAATCCCGAGCAGAAATGTAAAAGTGTCTATCATATAGATATGAAGAGAACCAGGAAAGAGCAGTACCAGATATACCCACAGCCGAAAGTCGAGAGATGAGTAAATCATGAGAGATAGTGTCAAAGGCAGAACTGAGGTCTAGTAACAGAAGTAACGATAGAGAGCCGGTATCGCAAGAGAGTAATAAATCATTAACTACCTTTACAAGGGCAGTTTCTGTACTATGTTTTGGACGGAAGCCTGACTGAAATGGATCAAAGAAATTATTTGCCACTAGGAAGGACCGAAGCTGGGCTGCTACAGTACTTTCAGTAATTTAGCAACAAATGGCAAGTTTGAAATGGGACGATAATTGGATAAAACTGACGGATCGAGATTGGGTTTTGAGAACCGGGTAACTGCAGCGATTTTAAGTGACTGAGGAAAAGTAGTAGTGACAAGCGAAGCATTTATGAAATGAGAGATAGGTGCAGAAATTACCGAATGACACTGTTTTAAGAGAAGTAGGAGCTGGGTCTAGTCGACAGGTAGAGGAGTTGGATTTCGAAATAAGCTCAGAGACAGAGGAAGGATTAGTAAGAGAGAAGTAGGATAGGGAATGACCAGAGGATTAGGCTCAAAGTTAAAGTTGATAGTGCTGTTCGAAAAGCCCTGGTGGACGGCAGCCGTCTTGTCTAGAAGATGATTTAGAAAGGAGTAGCAGAATTCAGCTGAACCTGCAGTATCATTAGGTGGGAGTTTGGTAAGTTTATTTACTGTGTCGAATAGTGCTTTTGGTCTGTTACTAGCTTTATTAATCATGGCAGAAACAAAACTAGAGCGTGCTAAGTGTAAGGCAGATTTGTAATTTTGAGATGTTCAAGAAAGGCTTGGTGATGAACAGTGAGGCCAGTTTTCCTATAGAGACGTTCAAGCCGTCGACCGGAGCTCTTGAGGATGTGAAGGTCGGGGGTAAACCAGGGAGAAGTATGAGTAGAAGGAACAGTTCTAGTCTTAACAGGAGCATGTACAGACAAAATATCAGATAATATGGAGTTAAAATTTGAAAGAATCAGTGAAGGAGAAGATAAATCAAAAACATCAGAAAGATTAGAGGAAGCAATAGAGGAACAAAATGATGTGGCGTCAACATTATTACAATTACGGTAGGATATAACAGTCTTTGCAGATTTATCATGTATAGGCAAACTAAAGTGAAAGTCTATGAGTTTATGATCAGAGATACCAGTATCAGAGGAAGAGATGGAACAAATACCAACACCTGAGGTACAGATCAAATCAAGGATATGACCATGAGAATGAGTAGGAAAATTAACATGCTGAGACAAACTAAAACAATCAAAACAGACAGTAGTTGAGTGGTGTTAGAGCAAACAACATCAACATGTATATTAAAGTCACCAAGCAGAAGAACAGGAGAAGACATGGAGCAGGCAAGGGTTAACAGTTCACTAAGTTGGGAAAAAAAGTTTGAAAATGCTTTGGGAGGACGATAGAGTAGAATGATAGTAAGAGAGTCAGCCTTCAGAACCATATATTCAAATGTATCGGTGTCGTGGAAGTCGAGTTGTGTGATACGGAGATTATCACGGTAGATGACAGCGAGACCACCCCCTTTACCATGCAGTCGTGGCCTGGACAACTGCTTATATCCATATGGCGTGAGTATGTTTAACTGCAGGAAGTCATCAGTAATGTGGTAACACTTTATTTCGATAGTCAACTTTAGATATTCTACTAACAGTAAGTAACTTTGTGACTACATGTCGACTAGCAGTCATTAGAGTATTAGTAGACTGTCTGCTTAATATCTTCTAACACTTTATTTTGATGGGTCCACAACATACTACATACTGACTATCAGAAACTTTGCAAGTACATGTCAACTTACTCTACTAACCCTAAATCTACCCTACTGAGAGTTAGTAGACATGTAGTTGCATATTAATGAGAATTAGTTGACATGTCGTTACAAAGTTACTTATATGTTAGTAGAATGTCTAAAGTGGACTATCGAAATAAAGTGTAACCTCTTTCTTTTATTGATATTGCCCCTAAAGGAATTTACTCAATGTTTATTCGGAAAGGTTTCGTTTTACAGATTTTACTAACATTCAGGATAAACAAAGTACTTATTACATTAATTCAAATAAACATGATGACTCTCAGTCCATTTTACATTTACAGTGTTGTTGTTTTGGAACCTGTTTCACAAATATTGATAATAGGTACATTTTTAAGTACAGTAGTCTGTCAAAATGAACACTTTAAGTTATTAAAACCATTCATTTGAATAAATAAAAAACTTTAAAGTTTAACACCCTAAAAATATAATACATTCATGTGAAACAAACCAAAACTTTGTATTGCTCTTCATTAAAAATAAAAAACAATTGTATTACAAAAACAATAAAACCCCAGTCAACAATTTGATCTCACAGTGATGTCACCATGAGGTCACAGGATACTCGTGATGAGGTCACAATGTGAGGTAACAGTGAGCTAAAAGTGTAACCTCACTGTGTGCTCATACTAATGTGAGGTCAAAGTGCACTCACTGCACAGAGACTAGGTACCCAGCATGCATTGCAGCATGAAGCTTTTGATTGTCACCGTTGTTGAGATTCATACACTGATTCTTGATGTCTTGATGACACAGTAGTTCAAAATCTTTGTGTCTTATCATGCTTTTAAAATCTTTCATAAGCGATTGTCACTGCTGGGTCCTACGCTGTATAATCACAAAGCTACTATAAAAACTTTAGATTAATGACTCCTCACAAAGACTACATAATGAATCTAGGTGATGGTTGCGCTGTTATCGTCAGTAACAAACCAATATCACCTGGTTGCAGTCTCTTTTTGGTTTTTCTTGCCATAATAAATGTGCCTTTCAAACACAGTTACAGCAGCCCCAAAAAATATAATGCTATAAAGTAAAGGGTCAAGAGCCCAACTAAAGCAAACACTACTCACCACGATGGTAACGTCAAACAAAACAATAAAACATCATCATCTAAATCTCTGTTCATTCTCAATAAGCGCTTTTGTAGATGTCTAACACCCCCCTCCTGTTCAACATTTTGAGTTCACAATGAGTTCATATATTACTCACACTGTGAGTATCACCAGATGAGAATGGTGTGATGTCACTGTGATCATCGCGTGATCTCACGTGTTGACTGGGAATACATCTATTTTTAAATTATTATTAAAATGAATGTGTTAATATGTTTACCCTAATTTAATTATTTGCATTCATTGTCTCCTCTAAATAAAGTGCTATGTTGAGTATCAGCACACATGAAAAGTCAATGAACTGAACTGATCAACTATAAAAAGCTGAAGCAAAACATGTTTTGATGAAAATATAAATTGCATAATCTCACATCTATGCAACTACCAGGAAATCATATTATTATTATTATTACATTTAACAACTTTAATTCAGCCTTGTCTTATTCTGTTGTCAATCAACAAGCTGGTTTAAAGATCATCCTATCATTTATGACCCATTTTTAATGTCTATTTGACAGAGACTGTCATCACCTGGGCATCCGAAACAGCTTTGATCATCAGCGTCTGCTGAAGTTTGCTCGAGTCTGTGAAGTGAACGGGAGAAATCACATCTGCTTCAGAGATAAGGTGCCTCATACAATGATCACACTATTCCCTGAAGCCACTTGATGAGCAAAGCAATTTACCTAAAGCACAGGATAAAGCTGTTCTGCTGGTCTGATGATTTCTACATGTGAGATTTAATGTAAGCATTGCATCTGATGTCTGTGTGTCTAACAGGAGGCTGATAATGTTTATGACATGTTTCGCACCCGATACACTCTTCATCGTCAGGCCTATCAGCACAAGATCTGCAACATCATTGAAGACATGTGAGTTTCTCTTTAAAGGAAGTGGATGTGGATATAAAACACATAGATATCAGCAGTGAATGTGATTATCCATGATCAGACATTATTTAAAATCCTGCATCACTTGTTCTTCTTTTACAGGACCTTAAATTCAGCATTAGGTAACTGACTGAGCTCCTTACGCATGTTTGAAACACTAACTGTTCTGTGTGTTAGGCTTGCAGAAGCGCTCGTACGAGCTGATCGTGATCTTCATGAAGGAAAACCTGAAGACATGCTGATGATTTCTGAAGCTATAAAGACAGTAGAGGACTACAGCAAACTCACAGGTCAGCTGAACCACCACAAAACAAAAAAGAAGAATTATGGTACATTTTACCTGTAGTACATCTTGAATAAAGCAATATAAACACATCTTTTTTGAGATTTGTGGTAATTTGTCTAAAAACAAACAAAAATATTATTATTAATATTTGTATGATTATTTGCTTATAAAACATTATCAGAAAAGCCTATTTTGATGATAATAATAAATCTTCTGTTGTTTTGTCATAGATGAGATCTTTGAGCAGATCTTGTCCTCCACTGCTGATAATCTGAAGGAATCCAGAGACATCTTGAACAAGATCATCAGAAGAAAACTGCCAAAGTTTGTTGGAGAAGCTCGTCTGACTGAGAACAAATCAAAGGTGACTGAAAAACACTGGTTTAGTGTTTGACTGATATTACCAATATAAAAAAAAAACATGCCTTACCATGTATTTAAATAAATTATAGATCAGACGATGAACATAAAATCACAAGGAGTCAGTCCAAATATCATTATAAACATGATCTTTTAAACTCTGGGGTCCAAAACTATATATTTTGCATGGAATCACAACACAATCCAGTAACTGACTAACTCTCTCAAATCAGGAAGAGCTGACACAAACATGGAAGGCAGCTGTACAAAACTACGAACCTACAGACCCGACTGTTTCTCTGAACGCTGAAGATTTCTCAGTTTATGTAAGTTATGTTGTATTTCACTGCTGATTTGCAAACTAGATTGCAGGTGTTTAGATGCATGTTTTTGCACTGCAATAAGATGCTCAGCTGTTTACTGAATTCACCCCGTCATCTCTGCCTCATGTCCTCATAAACCATTTCATCTCTTACTCAGGTGGTTGATCTGGATCACGGCATGAAGGACAAAAACCCCATTGATAACGTCTATTTCTACAGCAAGAGGAAACCCAATGAAGCTTCTGCCATTAACGATTATCAGGTACCCGTCACATTTAACCATTATATCTCAGATCATTATTTCAGATTAGAAGTATGAATCATAATTTGATAAAGTAGGTGTGATACATTTCTCACTAAAGTACTTTTTGTAAACGATGCAGGACCTTAAATCTATGTATTGTTTGAATGCTGAACTGAAGTTTGTAGTGTAGCTCATTTACTCCTCACAATAGAAACTCATTTGTCTTTTCTGTCAGCTCTCCAGTTTCCTGCCAGAGAAGTTTAATGAAGAGCTGGTCAGAGTTTACTACAAAATAACTGATGGGAATAAAGAGAAGGAGAAGAAGAAAGTGGAGGAGGCTGAGAAGTGCTTTCAGAAATGGTGTAAATCCAAATTTGGAATCCAGTAATGTGTATTTGGTTTATAATATATGATATTTAAGGTTGTGTCTGCACAATCAGTTTGTGTCTGTAATTTCACTGATTGTTTAATGAATAAACTACAGGGGCAGTTTATCAAATAAACCTTTTTCACATTCATGTTACTAAACAAACATGCAGACAGAAAATTAACTATAATGGAAAATAAATTACAGGAGTAGTATTGGTCGTATGAGATTTGCAAATAATTTAAGCACACTTTCATTCGATGAGTGAAAGACTTGTCACTGTAAGGCATAAAGTGTGACCAGCAGAGGTCTCTATTCTTATAATCTGGGCTTTTTTTTTTTTGGTAAAGGTTTCCCTGAGTCACTTTGCACCTGTGTTTATAACGCTCTGTCTGATACTGAACGTTGAATCAATCATACTGTGATCTTAAGAATCAGTTTCAGATGAATTCTTAGTTTAGTTTGTTTTGCATTTGTTGGTTTAAATCACAAATTTATGTGTCTAGATGAATGCTGGAAGAAATTACTGGAGTTGCCTTTTAAACAGCCATTAACAAGTTTATGTGAGATAAAAGTCATTATTTTTGCATAAAAAAATCACAATTATGACATGCTAAATTGTAATTATGAGATTGAAATTGACATGCAAGGTTGAAATTATGATAAAAAATATTGATATACAAAGTTGAAGTGGTGAGATAAATCATAATTACAGTATGAGATAAATTAAATTATATGTCTGTGTTATAGTTGTGCCATAAAAAGTCAATTTATATCAATAAAATATCAACATCTAAACCTCTGTAATTCTCAATAAGAGCTTCTCTAGACGTCTGACAGAAATAATGTCAGTCTGGTTAGTAATGAGTGAAGCTGGTGATGTTGTTTGTGGAGTTGTTTAATCCTCCTCTGTTGAGATCTTCAGAGATTTAATGTGTTTTATTTCAGTTGATTTTATCTAAGGCTGTGGCTGGAAGTCACTTGTAGTTCTTATACCTCAACTAACTGAACTTTATCTTCCCAGGCAAACTTCAGCCAAAGAAAAAATGCTCAAAAAGCAAAACCATCCCAGTCAACAATTTGATCTCACAGTGATCTCACCATGAGCTCACAGGATACTCGTGATGAGGTCACAATGTGAGGTAACAGTGAGCTAAAAGTGTAACCTCACAGCGCCCTCACTGTGAGCTCATACTAATGGGAGGTCAAAGTGCACTCACTGCACAGAGACTAGGTACCCAGCATGCATTGCAGCATGAAGCTTTTGACTGTCACCATTGTTGAGATTCATACACCGATTCTTGATGTCTCTCTTTGTGTTTAAACAACACAGTGATTTGAAATATTTGTGTTTTATGCTTTTAAAATCCTTCATGAATGACTATGGTGCTGCTGGATCCTATGCTGTATAATCAAAAAGCTATTATAATTAAAACCTTTAAATTAATAACTCCTCGCGAACCAATATCACCAATAAACAAATGGCATGACTTTTACTTTCTGACCCCTGGACTTTCCACCTCTAAATAAAATAAAAAAAAATAATGGTGTGAGAAATGTATTTAATTAAAATACAAATAATTTGTAATTTGAAAATACAAAAATACAGACAATATACAAGCAATCATTTGAAGTGTAAAAGACAGTGCCATACATTTAGTAATACTGGAGTTACTTCATAAAGCCCTTTTAAAATGTTTATTTTGTCCATAGAAACAAGCAGCTAACTTTGCTTGCAAGATAACATGTGACGTTAGCCTCCTAGCTAAAGTTCTAGAGCAGCACAGCTTATTATTATTTTCTTTAATAACATTCAGTGAGCAATATCTGATAATATATATTTTACTTAGCCAGTTTGCTCTGAGCACCAAAACAGCTTCTTTCAGTGTTTATTTTATTTTATTTTTTTCCAGTTGGAAAATGGAACCATGGACAAATTAAAGGGTTAGTCAATCAAAAAATGTAAATTCTGTCATTAATTACTCGTTTCACACCCGTGAGACCTTTGTTCCTCTTCCAAACACATATGAAGATGTTTTTGATGAAATTAGCGAGCTCTCTGGTCATGCAAAGACAGTAACACAACTTACACATTACACAAGCCCAGAACGGTAGGAAAAACATTGTTAAAGTACTCCATGTCACTCCAATGGTTTAAAATCTTTGGTGCTTTGTTTGCACATGAAAACATAATTTACAACTTTTTTATGAAAATCTTGATTTGCATTGTGTGTTCTCGAGGGCATCACAGCACATTTGTATTGTGTTCATGTGACAGAAGACTTGCGTCAACATAATGCACATGAGCATGCATCTGGATAATATTTCAGAAATAAAATGGTAAATTAGGTTCTTATTTGTGCAAACAAAGTACTCATCACATTGCTTTCCTACTGTTGTGGACCTTCAATGTGTAAGTTGCATGGCTGACTGTAGAGGGACAGAAAGCTCTTAGATTTCATCAGAAATATCTCAATTTATGTTCCAGAAATGAGCAAAGGTCTTACAGGAGTGGAACGACATGATAGGCTATAGTTGGCAGCAATATTAACACAGGTAAAGAAAGATATTGGATTATCTGAGAATAAAACTGACTGACTTGATGAAGTAGTTTAAGTATTTCAAATATAAAATACTGTCTCTCAAAGTATTTAATTACAAATTACATTTGATGTTTTCTTTGTACAGCAAAATACAACTTACAAAGTGCTCAAAAGTAATTAAACACATTTTTAAAAAATACATTTAATTAAACTACTGCCCATCTCTGCTCATCGGTGTGTTTGTAGTTTATTCATGTGAGCTGCTGTTCTCATTCTCATGTCAGATTCTTCTGAAGGTGTACAGTGTAAAAAAAAAAAACAGTTGAGCCAACTTAAAATTTAAAGGCAACCAGCTTCAGCAGATTAAACTGCAGTACAAAGTAGTATAACTGAAGTACAATGAAGTACAACTGGACATTTGCAGTATAATGAAGTACAGATACAATATAACTACAGTTTAGTGATATGCTGAAGATTTCACATGCAAAAACTTCTAAGTCTGTCTGATTAAATTTATTTTATTTATTTTTATGAGAATTTTTTAAAAATGCTCCTACGATTAGGTTCAATAATTAAACATTAATGTCAATGAGGTTCTTTTCATTGCCATTAAAGTCTTCATGTAGGCCCTGTACTGCAGTTATACTGTATTAATTTGTGCAACATGTGCTGTGGTTACAGTAGACTTGGCAAGTGTCTTTTATTTATTTTATTTATTTTATTTTTTGTAATAATAATAATTTTTGCACAATCACAATTAAAGCACAAAGACATAACATCCCAGTCAACACGTGAGGTCACGCGATGATCACAGTGACATCACACCATTCTCATACGGTGATCCTCACAGTGTGAGTAATATATGAGCTCATTGTGAACTCAAAATGTTGAGCAGGTTGAGACGAGGCAGCTCAAATATCAGTCGCTGGGGGACATTCTACTTCCTGTTTCTCAACACTATCACAGAGATATCACAGTGCTCTCACATGATGAGCTCATGCGTGCACGCCCAGCTAACAGATTTCTGTTATAAGAACCTTCTCCAAACATACAACTGACTTCCAGACACAGCCTTAGATGAAATCAACTGAAATAAACAAATCAACAGCTTCACTCATTATTAACCAGACTGACTTAATTTCTGTCAGACATCTTCAAAAGCGCTTATTGGGAATTAACAGAGATGTAGATGATGATGTTTTATTGTTTTGTTTGATGTTACCATCATAGTGATTAGTGTTTGCTTTAGTTGGGCTCTTGACCCTTGACTTTATAACATTATATTTTTGTGCTGCTATAACTGTGTTTGTAAAGCACATATGTTATAACAAGGAAACCCAAAACAGACTGCAACCAGGTGGTTTGTTATTGATGACAACAACACAGTCATCACCTAGATTCAATTTGCAGTCTTGGTCTTGGGAAGTTGTGGCCTAATGGTTAGAGAGTCGGACTCGTACTCGTAATCCAAAGGTTGCGAGTTTGAGTCTTGGGCGGCAGGGATTGTACTACGAATGAGGTGCCCTTGAGCAAGGCACCAAACCCCAACTGCTTCCCAGGCACTGCAGCATAAATGGCTGCTCACTGCTCTGGGTGGGTGTACACCTTGGATGTGTTAATTGCAGAGCACAAATTCCGAGTATGGGTCACTTTCATAATCATTCATGAAGAGCTACAACAGCATAAGACACAAACATTATTAACTACTCTGATTCTTGATGTTTCTCTTTGTGTTTAAATGACAGTGTATGAATCTCAACAATGGTGACAATCAAAAGCTTCATGCTGCAATGCATGCTGGGTACCTAGTCTCTGTGCAGTGAGTACACTTTGACCTCACATTACTATGAGCTCACAGTGAGGGCGCTGTGAGGTTACACTTTTAGCTCACTGTTACTTCACATTGTGACCTCATCACAAGTATCCTGTGAGCTCATGGTGAGATCACTGTGAGATCAAATTGTTGACTGGGATTGCACCCCGAGACTATTCACAAGTGCTACAAAAGAGAAGAAACGCTTTCCGGAAGAGAAGTTCATCAGGCGAGTTGGAGCGTTGACTAGTCGACTCATCCAGTTTAGCGGTGAGTATAATGTCTAATGTCCTCATATATCTTTAGTTATAATTTTAGAGAGATGTAAAAAGACTTGACGGATATCTTATTCAACCCGCAGAGATGAGAAGAAAATGAGAGGAAACGCTGCTTCAGTGCTGATCTGTGGCGCGCGCGGGTCACTGCACAGAACACACACAACTGAGTCTGAGAGGAAGACAAAACAACTGCTTTAATGCTGTTTTACTACACTTTTACTATAGTAAAACAAATTACAATTACATTATAAAATGTCAAAATCTAATCTAATAAAACATCAACATCTCAATCCAACTATAGTGGCAACCCTGTGAGTAGTGATTGCCGGTGGGTTGTGACAAAAAGATTTATTGCTTTGACCTTTGTGACCTCATAATAATATTAATGATAACCATATGTGACCTTTGATCTCATAATGAGTTCCAGATGCGGAAATTGGAGAAGCGTGAAATTCCGATGTCATCTGGGGAAGAGCTATGTTATCCGGAGGTGTAAAACCCCATAAATGATCTGTCAAGTATTGTTTTTGAAGATTGTATGGATCGTTTTGAATTTTTTCTCATGGTGACATCTGTGTGGCGAGCGAGTGCCCCTCCCATCTGCGGCGCGCGTGTCCGGTTGTGTTCTGAGGCGCACGCTCTCTCTCCCTCTCCCTCTCTCTATGGAAAAAGATAATGGTTTTAAGGAGAAAATCAGAATAAATAAACATTTTTAAACAGAACGGTTTTAAGACACACTCCCCAGCTCGCACATATATTCTGTTGGTTGTATAAAAATAATTGAAATAAAATAGGCTATCAATGAGAAGTGATACATACTAATAAAATGTTTAGTTTAACAAATAAATTGTCTTACATTCTTCATGGAGAATACGCGTCTTCATGGTATACCAGTCGGTCTCAAATGAACTGATTACAAAAAAATAATGGTCGTGTTTAAATATTGTATTTCTCTCTCCTCTCTCTGCAGAGCGAGCATACTCGTTTGTGTGTGTGTGTGTGATTTGTATACTTTAATGCTCCCCTAATACATCTCAAGTACTTATATTTTTAACTTGTTTCACATCAAACGATTGTTTAAAAGTTTCTTGTAGATTCAAAATTGAATGTTTTTAAACTAAAAGTAGTAACATTTCGATACAATGAGACGAGAGTGATGGCTCGGTGGTTAGCGTTGTTGCGAAGTGATTAGATGTTTATTTTGATCGCTTATCTAATCCCGGCTTCAAAACTTTTTTAATTATTTATCTAAAATGACAACTAGTCATTTGAAGTTGGTTGCTATCCTCTCTCTCTCTCTCTCTCTCACACACACACACACCTGATTTCCGGTTGGAAGTGGGAGAGGTGTCACGGTGAGGGGATTTATAGGGACTTTTCTATTGTCTTTAAAGTTTCTTTTTTGAGTGAAATTGATATCCTAACTTAATATTTATTGTAGAAGTGAAGTTTAGTGTGAGTTTTATTGATTCATTGAGTAGGTGTTCACGTGGCGAGAGCAGGGATGGAGTCGCACCTGGATGTGTGAACGCCGTCTCTGTCGCTCCGTCATGGAATTAGATGCATCACTCAAGCGGGAGTAAAGGCTTTCCTGTAGCTCAAATAGTAGAGCATGGCGCTAGCAACGCCAAGATCATGGGTTCGATTCCCAGGGAAAGCAAGAGCTGATAAAATGTAAAAACTGTAACTTGAATGCAACACATGATGCAATGTATGCAATGTAAGTTGCTTTGGATAAAAGCGTCTGCTAAATGCATAAATGTAAATGTAAAGGTGGAGGATGTGTGGCTGAACGCAGGTGGGACATGAAAGTATTGTTTCAGCATCTAGGATGAATAAAGCCGTGGTGGTCTTTTTGAAGGAGGAGCAACTGGTAAATCGTTTGGTAGAAAGCGGCATAGTGGTAAGTGGAGCTTTTATTGTTGTTCAACCTTTAGTATCACCAACTGTTAGGGTAATAATTTCAAATGTTCCGCTATTTATTCCGGATGAAGATATACAGCGCGAGTTATCGAGGTATGGAAAGTTTGCAAGTGGAATTAAGATGGTACCGCTTGGTTGTAAACATGAATCCTTGAAGCATGTGCTATCGTTCAGACGGCAGGTGTTTATGTTTTTGAATGCGCCGACATTAATTGTGTCTTTCCGATGCATGTATGAGGGTAAATCGTACATGTTGTATGCGAGCACGGGGGAAATGCACTGTTTTGAGTGCGGTTCAGTGGGACATGTAAGATTGCTATGTCCACATAGAGAAGCTGTAAGGAATGAAGCAGGTCAAAGTAATGATGAGAATGGTAGGGTGGAAGAAACTGTAGGGGAAACAGTGGAAAATGAGAAACAAAACGTGTGTAATGAAGAAGTTTCAGGTGGTGTTGTTACTGAGAGTACGATTAGATTTACTATGGAAGTGTCTAAGGCGGTAGAAAAGTTTAATGGGGAGATACAAGTAGTGGAAGAGATGGGGATAACAGAAACTGTGAAGGAGGTAGAGCAGGTGGAAGGGTTAGAAATTGGTGAAGAAGGGATGTTCGTTGATAAGGATAAAACAAGTGCTGAAAGGATAGTGAATTTGGAGAGCAAACAAACAGAAGAAATTGTTAATACTGAAAGAGAGGAAGAAAGTGAGGATGATGCTTTGTCAGATGTATCAGATGTGTCTAATTTATCTCAGATGGGTTGTGAGCAGTTTTATTCCCTGGAAGAGATAGATCAATTCTTGGATGAGACATTTGGGAAAATAGTAGAAGTGAAGAGTTACTTTGCTGATACGAAAAAGTTTGAAAGTTCTGTTTTGTACTGGATGAAACGAGTAGGAGAGGACAAACTAAACAAGAGGAAGAGATTTCGATTGAAAATTTTTTTTAATGGATAGGAATGGGGAAGAACCTCACTTGAAATCTAGTAAGTTACTTTTTGATATTATAAATGATTTGAATTTAGTAGATGTGTGGAGAAGTAGAAATAATTTGGTGAAGCAATATACTTGGGTAAAGATACTATATTATGTTGTGACAGGAGCTAGATTGGATAGGTTATATATAAGAAAATCAGAAATGAACAGAGTTATAAATACTGATATATTTCCAAATGGTTTTTCAGACCATCATATGGTGACTTTAGATTATAACATTGCAAAAGTTTCAAGACCTAAATTTTATTGGCATTTTAATGTAAAATTATTACAAGATAAAGATTTTTTTGAGAAATTGTGTAATTTTTGGGAAGTTTGGAGACAAAGGAAAAATAATTTTGAAAATCTGACTCAATAGTGGGAGGTGGGAAAAGCACAAATTAAGGTGTTTTGTCAACAATTTTCTTATAATACTACTTTTACTCTGAAGAGGAATGTAAAAATGTGGAGAATGTGGAGAATGAGATTAATGAAATGGAAAGAAGATAGATTGATATTAATGATCATGGTTCGATGGATGTTTTAAAAAAGAAAAAAATGGAATTGAAGTCACTGTTGGAAGAAAGAGTTAAAGGGGCACTTGTGAGAGCTAGAATATCTTCGATTAAAGAAATGGATGCTCCAACTGCTTATTTTTTTGGACTTGAACGTAAGGAAGCACAAAAGAAATGTATGCTTCATCTTAGAAGGAAAAATGGAACAATTACTTCAGACCCAAATGAGATGAGATAGATGGGTATAGAATTTTATAAAAATTTGTTTGGTAAAATGGACTGTGATGTTGGATGTATGGATCAGCTCTTAAGGGATCTTCCTAAATTAAGACTTTCTTTTGATGAACTTTCAAAGGCTGTGCAACAACTTTCTACAGGAAAGTCACCAGGAGTTGATGGGTTACCGGCGGAATTTTATAAAGTTTTTTGGGGTGTTTTAGGTGAAGATTTGTATAATGTATTTGGTGAATGTTTTAAAAGAGGTTGTTTACCAATCAGCTGTCAGAGAGCTGTGTTATCACTCTTACCAAAAAGCGGAGACTTAGGGTTGTTGAAGAATTGGCGCCCAGTGTCTTTAATGTGTTTAGACTATAAAATATTGTCTAAATGTTTGGCTAATAGAATCAAAGGTTTTTTTGCATATTGTGGTGGAAAGAGAACAAACTTATTGCGTTCCGGGGCGTACAATAATGGACAATTTGTTTCTTATGAGGGATGTAATTGAAATATCTTTTAGAAATAATCTTGATGTGGGTTTTTTATCTATTGACCAAGAGAAAGCCTTTGACCGTGTGGGTCATGAATATCTTTTTAATGTCTTAAAAGCCTTTGGTTTTGGGGAGAGTATCATTTCTTGGATAAAATTACTGTATGAAGGGGCTTCAGTTATGCTAAAGATAGGAGGTGGCTTGAGTTGCCCAATTCCTGTTGAAAGAGGAATCCGGCAGGGGTGTCCTCTATCAGGACAACTTTATAGTTTAGTTATAGAACCCTTATTGTGTAAGCTAAGAACTGAGATACAAGGTTTAATGATCCCTGGTGATAATTCAGGGTTAAGGTATTCTGTATCTGCATATGCTGATGATGTAAACATTTTTGTTACTGGGCAAAATTATATTCAAATACTCTGTAAAAACTTAAAGCTTTATGAACAATCATCTTCAGCTAAGGTAAACTGGACAAAATGTGAAGGGTTTGTGGTGGGTTCTTGGTTTGATACTGGGCCACCTAAACTTCCTGAAGGATTAAAATGGGGAAGGGAAGGTATTAAAGTGTTGGGGGTGTTTTTAGGTAATGATCAGTATAAAGAAAATAACTGGGAGGGTATGCTGGAAAAGGTTGTTGCTAAGTTGTCTAAGTGGAACTGGCTATTACCCGAGTTATCTTATAGAGGCAGAGTCTTGATTGCAAATAATCTGACTGCCTCTATGTTATGGCACAGACTGAACGTACTTGAGCCACCGGACGATTTGATTAAGAGCATTCAGAGGAAATTAGTGGATTTTTTCTGGTCTGGTCAAAAGTGGATTCCTGGGTCTGCACTTTATCTACCAGTGCATGAAGGAGGGCAAAGTCTGATAGACGTGCGAAGCCGCATAAATGCATTTCGACTACAAGCAGCAAAGAGATTGTTGTACGAAGAGAATGTTGGATGGATTAATGTTGTTTGTGTTCTTCTACGAGAAACATCTGGCTTATTGTATGATAAACAGCTTTTTTTGTTGCAACTTGATGAACTGGATTTAAAGGATTTGACAGCTTTTTATAAGTCAATGATAATAGCTTGGAAAAAGACATTTGTTATACATAGAGAAATCGTACAACCAGAGGACTGGATAATGGGGGAACCTCTGTTCCATAACCCGTTAATAAGGACAAAGATTTTATCATCCAAGTCTGTGGAAAGCTGTTTTGTCAAGGTTGGATATACCAAGTTGGGGGATCTAAGAAGTGGTGATGGTTGGAGAACAGCTGAGATGATGCAGAGTGTTATTGGGCTTCGATCTCTGCGACTTCTAAAAAGAATAACGGAGGAGGTGTGGGCAGTTCTACCAGGTGCTTGTAGAGAGGCACTGTCACAGGATTGGCATGGTGATTATAAGTTTCCACCCATTAAAGTCTCTGCAGTTGTACAAGAAGAGAATGAGGATGCTGGACATTCTGTTTTATCATTTGAGTACCCCGAGTTGGGTGTTTTTCAGGAAATTAAGAAGAAAGATTTGTATATAACATCTGTGAAACTGACTCATCAGACTGTGCTAAGAAGAGTAAAGACTTGGAGATGGTCAGATGTGTTTGGGACAAATTTTAAGGCATGCTGGAGATCTTTGTATAAACTGCCGATTGAGAAGCGTACTGCAGACATGCAGTGGAGATTTATGTACGGGGCTATAGCTACGAACAGACACGTGGCACATCTGAATCCAGCAGTGGGGAAAGAGTGTGTATTTTGTGGGATTGAAGAAACAGTGAATCATTTATTTATTGATTGTTTTAGGTTGAAGGGACTTTTTAGATTTTTAACACAATGTTTTACAAAGTTTGGAGAAACATTTTCTTATCAGGAGTTAATAAGTGGTACAAAATACAACTTTCAGGATAGAAGGAAAAAATGTTTACTGAATTTTGTGTTGGGGTCAGCTAAGATGTCTATTTGGAAAACTAGGAAAAATAAAATGTTGGGTACGGGTTTAATAAATGCTGAGATGGTAATAAAAGGGATGATAACTGCTAGAATTAAGATAGAGTATACATATTATAAGTTGGTAAATGATATTGCAATGTTTTCTGAAATTTGGTCAGTGGGAGGAGTTCTTTGTAAAATTGAAGAAACTGAATTGTTGATTTTGAATTTGTAGAAATGTTTTAAGGAGGTATGATTTATTGTTTGTTTGTGAAAATTATTGTGTGATATTAATGTAGAAGGAAAAATGGTTTAATAAAGGTATTGTTAAGCCTCTCTCTCTCTCTCTCTCTCTATCTCTCTCTCTCACGCACGCGTGCGCATTCAATCGTCCCGAGTCGTAGGCTATTCTCTTCTTTTAAATGAAAATAAATAAATAAACTGTGCGATCATGCACGATATAAAACAATGCAAACATTTACACTAGTTTTAGTCGTCACTAAACATATAAAAACGTTGTACATTTTACCAGGAGCAGAAATAAAGAGTTTGTCATGTTAGAAAAAGTTATCAAAAGGGGAAAACAATATGTATTTTAATAGGCCACACGATAAGGGCTATTGTGGACATGCCTGGACATGTCAAATGTTTATGTTTTCCATAGACAATTCAATTCCATTCATTTATTTGTATAGCTTTTCACAAAACAAATTGTTGCAAAGCAGTTTCTACATTATATTTAGAACCTTTAATATTTATATTTACATTACATTAATTAATTTTATACCGTATTATCCCCTAAACCTACCCATTGCAGTAAACTTTTATTTTTATTTTTCATAAGCATCATTTAGTATAATTTAATTTAAAAAGCTAATTTATTTAAATTTTTTAATTTAAAAAAGTTATGCTCGTGGGTACAATCATTTGGAGTATTACTACACTCCATAGACACTCCATAGACAAAATCTTTTTTTTTTACTGTACGCCTACCAAAATTCTGCATACAACCATTTTAATAAAATATTGATTGTAAGCTATCTTAATTATGAAAACTCAAGAAATTTCATCATAAATTTGCAAAACACAAGCATGTACATTCATGATGCTAACATATTATCGTAACTCAGTTTGTACTGAATACACTACAATCAGACTTTAACCAGTAATACTGTATATTTTTAAGATACTGAAAAACACAAATGTCAAAACTTCTACCGCGCTCCAGTGATTATATGTATAGCATACAGTATAAAAATAAACATTTCAAGCTAAAAAGAGACTCAAGTAACAAACTTGTTTTTTCGTTTTTTTTTTTTTTTTTGTAAGTAACAATCATGTTTCAGCAAAGCAAACCATTTATCACACATTTTAAACAAGTATTTTAGTTTTTTCACTGGCCACGCATAAATGCTGTTTTTCTTAAAAACACAAACATGCACGTTCATGCTGCTGACATACTATTGTAGACCAGTTTATGCTGAATACAGTATAATCAGACTTTAGCCATTAATATGCTTTTAAGATTCTGAAAATCACCAATGGTAATACATGGGATGGTATGACAACATGTTACAAAGGCAGTTCATTCATCATACATTTTAAACACATATTTAGCATTTATTTAAGTTTATTGAACTTATAAAACACATCATTCTCATCTTTTAAATATGTCAATAAATAAAATGTGATTATATGTAACATATTATATAAAAATAAACATTTACAATAGCCAGGCTAGGCGATAATAAAATGGCTTTTTTTTTGTTCTGTGAACAATGATGTCCATTCTGTGAATTAAAGATTTCCAAAAATAAAATAAATAATAAATAAAAATGTTTAAGTTGTAAACAATATTAAATATTAACAAAACTCGCAGCTCCTCTTTGGGGTAATCTCCAATGTGAAACCGACACAGACTAGACAAGGGAGGGTGAGGGTCGAGTTACAGACCAGATGATCTGAGATGTTAGTCTGCTAACCTTTTCTCTAAGAGAGAGTTTCCCTACTTCAGCTGATGTCGGTGACTCTTATTTCAACTAAAGAATAGTTTATATTAGATTTATTCCACATTAAACACTTCAGCATCTTTACAAGGTTCTTATTTTAAGTACATCTCCAATGTTTTAATCCCCTCACACATGCGATAAAACATTTCGCCAAAGTCTTTCTGTATGTTTTAAAAAAAATAAACTAGCGATATTTAAAAAAGGTCCATATGTGAAGGTTCTGGGTGTTTATCACAGCGTTGACGTATCTTCCGTCAAACGCGGAGCGGAACGGTGATTTCTTATTTAAGTTTTATCTTTTAGAAAATTTTATATTTAACTTATTTCAAGGCATATTACTGCTTAAAAAGCGAAATAAAAAATAAAAAAGCAGCCATATCTTAGAGTATTAGCCTACTAGGGTGAGCCTGTGATCTAGTTCTACACTTATATAGGTGTATATGGTCGTACTTTTCTGAACGCTCTTTATCAGCAGGGTGAAACATACCCTTAGCTGAAAATATACTATTGGTTGTCTACTAAGAAACATATGTAGACAGACCATATGACGATGTAACATCTTGCCTGATGGTCGCGTGATTTGAAGGGTCACGTCTTTGAAGAGCGAGTTTATGGCTTTTGCAGGTACCAATCCTTCTACCCATAACATTCCAGCTCGTTTAAAATGTTTGTTTATGTCAACTACAGACATGTGAAAAGTCTTTACAAAATCGTCCATGTCACCATGGCACACATTCTTCGGAGTTGTAAACTACTCTTGAATGAATCGGCACATGTGAGGAACACCTTATGCGGAGCAATGGGTCCCTGAGCATATTTAATTACGCTTTAAAAGCACAGAACAAGCTAAATTAATGTCCGACGGTATGAAAATACCTACGTTGTTAAAACCTATCTACAATATGTATTAAACATATGCTTTGTTGTTAAGACTGCTTATTAATAGTGGTAATACTGTTGTTAAGTTTTAACGGTTCACAAGACTCATAAATCAATATCATATTCATTTATTACTTTTCTTATTTTTACAAAGATTCAATTCCTAGTAAATATAAGGCCACACGTGATATTACAAAAGAAATCAGGTTGACAAATGTTTTTAAAAATAGGGAATGCCAACTCCAAACAGATCCTCACAACCACACCCACACACACAAACAGACACACACACAGACAGAGGCACCATTCAGGAAGGTCAGCAGTTCAAATCAGAACTTTTTCCAAAATCAAGTATTGTGCAAAGTATTGTACAAACTTCCTTTAAAGCTTGAATAAAAGGCTACCAGTTGTAGTTAGGGCTGCAACGATTAGTCGACATTATCGACAACGTCGACAATAAAAAATTGTCGACAAATATTTTTGTTGTCGAGTAATCGTTTGATCTCATATGACCTAATGTAAGAGCCTGCAATACTGCGGTTCGACCAGTGTGGCGCTGTAGCGCAAGACTGTAATTCAGATCTCCTGGATGCAATTCAAGAGAAGAAGACACACCAGAACCTGAGCGGCGTTTGATGAATATGTAAATATATATTGCGCGCTTTCCTCTCAGTAACAAAATAAACACAACAAAAACTGACAGCAGTGGGAAAGCAGCAGTTAAAAATGCATCTGATTACAACGATGTGGATGTTTGCATGAGCTCTGCTTTTCAGTAACGTAACGTTACTCCAGTAAAGTCCGGTCACATCATGTTTATTTATATAGTACTTTATGCAATAGATAGCCTTAATTCAAGCAGCTTTACGGTATTAAACATGAAAAACCAGAGTCAGTGTTGCTTTCAGTTAGAATTACAACTTGATTTTCTGTAAAGCAGCTCTCCAGTGTGGAGCTAGCTAATGATAAAATATTTTTATTAGTGGGAAAAAAATTATTTAATTAAAGTGATAGTTTGGTTTACAGAGATCAAAGCTTGATCTAGCTCAGGACTGTTTTTAAAGAAACAGAGAGCTTTCTGACCCTGCAGAGACAGCAATGCAACTTACACAATCAAGTTCCAGAATGGTAGGAAAGACATGCTTAAAGTAATTCATGTGACTCCAGTTGTTTTTGATTGGACTTGATTAGGAAAGCCACACACCTGTCTATATAAGACCTTACAGCTCACAGTGCATGTCAGAGCAAATGAGAATCATGAGGTCAAAGGAACTGCCTGAAGAGCTCAGAGATAGAATTGTGGCAAGGCACAGATCTGGCAAAGGTTACAAAAAAATTTCTGCTGCACTTAAGGTTCCTAAGAGCACAGTGGCCTCCATAATCCTTAAATGGAAGACGTTTGGGACGACCAGAACCCTTCCTAGAGCTGGCCGTCTGGCCAAACTGAGCTATCAGGGGAGAAGAGCCTTGGTGAGAGAGGTAAAGAAGAACCCAAAGATCACTGTGGCTGAGCTCCAGAGATGCAGTCGGGAGATGGGAGAAAGTTGTAGAAAGTCAACCATCACTGCAGCCCTCCACCAGTCGGGGCTTTATGGCAGACTGGCCTGACGGAAGCCTCTCCTCAGTGCAAGACACGTGAAAGCCCGCATGGAGTTTGCTAAAAAACACCTGAATAAGATTCTCTGGTCTGATGAGACCAAGATAGAACTTTTTGGCCTTAATTCTAAGCGGTATGTGTGGAGAAAACCAGGCACTGCTCATCACCAGTCCAACTCCGTGACTGTTCTTGAATGGTCCAGCCAGAGCCCTGACTTAAACCCAATTGAGCATCTCTGGAGAGACCTAAAAATGGCTGTCCACCAACGTTTACCATCCAACCTGACAGAACTGGAGAGGATCTGCAAGGAGGAATGGCAGAGGATCCCCAAATCCAGGTGTGAAAAACTTGTTGCATCTTTCCCAAAAAGACTCATGGCGGTATTAGATCAAAAGGGTGCTTCTACTCAATACTGAGCAAAGGGTCTGAATACTTAGGACCATGTGATATTACAGTTTTTCTTTTTTAATAAATCTGCAAAAATGTCAACAATTCTGTGTTTTTCTGTCAATATGGGGCGCTGTGTGTACATTAATGAGGAAAAAAAATGAACTTAAATGATTTTAGCAAATGGCTGCAATATATCAAAGAGTGAAAAATTTAAGAGGGTTTGAATACTTTCCGTACCCACTGTATATGGCTATAATCAGGACCCATCAGAATGTGATCGCTAGTTTGGTATAAACAGCTCAAAATAATCAATATCACGTCACCGCAGTATCATGGAAAACAAAACAGTGATATCCATATCCATAAAGAAGAAATAATAACATCTCGAGCAGAATCATTAAACTAAATTAACAGAAACGATCTTACTTGTAACAAACAGGCTTACTTGTAGGTCAATGACTAACACCTCAAGGTAACAGCTGCAGGAAATATCGCAACTGAACAAGCACAAATGTCCTTTTAGCAATCGACTAGACAGATGTACACTTCAGCAGGCGACAGCGGCTTAACTAACGAGACTGCTCATATGATGTCAGAATAAAAGCCCTCTCTTAAAGGAGCCTTTACAACAGAGATAATTAGTTTAGTAATTGAGTGATGGTTGAACATTAAAGGAACACTCCACTTTTTTTGGAAATAGGCTCATTCTCCAACTCCCCAGAGTTAATAAGTTGAGTTTTACCGTTTTGAATCCATTCAGTCGATCTCGGATCTGGCGATAGCACTTTTAGCATAACAGCATAGATCATTGAATCCTATTAGACCAGTAGCATCGCGTTCAAAAATGACCAAGAGTTTCGATAGTTTTCCTATTTAAAACTTGACTCTTCTGTAGTTATATCGTACTAAGACCGGCGGAAAATGAAAAGTTGCGATTTTCAGGCCGATATGATTAGGAACTATACTCCCAGTCCGGCGTAATAATCAAGGAACTTTGCTGCAGCAGCAGGCGCAGTGATACGCGGCGCCTGAAAGTAGTCCCCAGCTATATTATAACCAGTTACCCAGCTGGGGACTGCTTTCAGGCGCTGCGTATCACTGCGCCTGCTGCGCCATGTTACGGCAGCAAAGTTCCTTGATTATTACCGAATGAGAGTATAGTTCCTAGCAAAATCGGACTAGAAAATCGAAACTTTTCATTTTCTGCCGGTCTTAGTACACGATATAACTACAGAAGAGTCAAGTTTTAAATAGGAAAACTATCGAAACTCTTTGGTCATTTTTGAACGCCGATGCTACTGGTCTAATAGGATTCAATGATCTATGCTGTTATGCTAGTGCTATCGCCAGATCCGGAGATCGGCTGAATGGATCCAAAAACGGTAAAACTCAACTTATTAACTCTGGGGGAGTTGGAGAATGAGCCTATTTCCAAAAAAGGTGGAGTGTTCCTTTAATGAAGAACACCTGCTGTTAACAAACTGAATCACTGAAAGAAAGGAAACAAGAACAGAAAAAAGAGACGAGACGAGCAGAAATACAAGAACTACAACTGACTTCAGCCACAGCCTTAGATGAAATCAACACATGATAAAAGAAGACATTAAATCTCTCAAGATCTCAGCAGAGGATGATTAAACAACTCTATAAACAGCATCACCAGCTTCACACGTTACTAATAAATTTTGGTATCGATCCGATACCGAGTAAATACAGGGCCAGTATCGCCGATACAGATTCCGATACCGATGCTTGTCATTTAAAAAACCATACATTTAAATGACCAACAACAATTAAAAAAATGAACAATACCAATGTTGATGTGGATATTATTTGCCTTTCCGATACTATCTATATTCACGCCCACTCCTACTTTATATTTTACGTGAACAAAACCAAAAGTTTTAACCAATGATGATGCTCTGAACAAAATCAGTTATGAAAGTCACTAAATGCTGGTGATTTTTTTTTTTACTGAAATCTAACCATCAACACACGAATACCACAACTAACATGCCTAAACAAACACACACCTAAAGTAATTGTAATGTTTTAAGTCAAGGGTCAAGAGCCCAACTAAAGCAAACACTGACCTCGATAATGGTAATTCAAACAAAACTAAAACATCAACATCTAAAGTCAGTCTGGTTAGTAACGTGTGAAGCTGGTGATGCTGTTTGTGGAGTTGTTTAATCATCCTCTGCTGAGATCTTGAGAGATGTAATGTCTTCTTTTATCTTGTGTTGATTTCATCTAAGGCTGTTGCTGAAGTCAGTTGTAGTTCTTGTATTTCTGCTCGTCTCGTCTCTTTTTTCTGTTCTTCTTTTTCTTTCAGTGTTTCAGTTTGTTAAAAGCAGGTGTTCTTAATTAATGTTCAATCATCACTCAATTACTAAACTAATTATCTCATTAACTTTAACACTGCTTCAGTGTTACTTTTTTAACACTCTGAGTGTGGATTATATATACACTGGGAGTGTTGATTTAACACTGGAGGTTTTACTGTGCAGTGTGTTATTCTTCTTAACACAGGTTGATATTTTTTAAAATATTTAACACACTAATGTGTCAAAAATCCTACAATTTGTGTCATAGATGTGTTATTCTTAACCAGTTACAATGAATGCAAAATATAAAGGCTACATTTACACAAAGTCAATATGCACGTCATTTGAATACTGATTAAGCATACCCAGTCAACACGTGAGATCACACGATGATCACAGTGACATCACACCATTCTCATACGGTGATACTCACAGTGAGTAATATGTGAACTCATTGTGAACTCGAAAAGATGAGTGGGGTTCTTATTTCTGTCTACAAAAGCGCTTATTGAGAATTAATGAAGTGTCGTCCGCCGCAATTCAAAGAACAAGACGCAGTGCCAGAGTTTGATTCCAGAGTAGGCTTTATTTTCTAATAGAACAAAACCTGAAAACTCGTTTGCAAAGGAGTTCTCCCGAGAACTTGTCGTCTCTCGTATATATACTCAAAAAATTAACATAAGGGAGGGGGTCTCTATACATTGAACCCCACGTGTACCATCCTATATTTTACTAGTGTACATACTTCTATCTGTCCCATAGGAGAGAAGACCATCCTGACTTTGTTATGGTAAAGGGAAAAAAGCCCCCTCCTCACTCCTTCCAGATGTGCTTTGCCACGTACACACTTTGACAAAAAGGCCTTCAGAACATATTGGTAGATTCAATAGATACATTTTTGGCAAGATTCACCTTGATTAAGTCTAAATAATTCTGATTGATATCAATAAAAATCTTCTACATTCCTCCCTTTGAGACTTCATTAAGTCTCACAATTTGTTTACGTCTACCCAGAGTGCTACTTCATAATTCAGTCCTTTCAGCTAACACTATCTAGTGACTAAGTAAGTCACGCAGGTTTACCATCAACGACTAAATGATGCGGCAGCACTCTGGCGGAGAATCAGAACCAAACGCTCTCTCCACTTTTACTTAGAAGAGAGTAAAAGATTCTGTCTCCTTTCCCCTTTATAGTAAAATACAATGTTGAAAGCATGAGCGTGCGATTGGTTCTGCGCTTGCCTGTGGTTGTCACAGTTATGTATATCAAACACATAAAACACTTAAAACACATTCAAAACATAATACATTGAATATTCCAAGAAACAATAGTTCGGATCCGTTGATCTTCAGCCCAGATACTTTGCGCATTGTAGAGAGCCATCCTTGGGCAGAGGTTAGGCTAGCACTTACACCCAGGATATGGCTCATCTTATATCTCCTTTTCATAGTCATCAGAGTCGCTGGATCCATCATCCGAAGTTTGCTCATTTAAGATCAGCTTGTTTAGCAATCCTTCATAATACTCATCCAAGTTTCTTTCTGTGATTCTTCGCTGGTTGTTTGGCATTTTATCATCTCCATTTGTTTCACAGTAGCATTGACGACCAATGTTCTTAGTATAGGTAATACACAACAAAATAATAAACCTCCTATCATTATGGCAACTCCTAAAAACATTCCTAGTTTAGCAAACCATGCTCCCCAAGCTCCCAACCTTAGATCAAACCAATCCCACATTTTCCCGTCTGTCCCAGCATTAGTTTTAAGTTCAACTCTTAAATTTTTCAATTTGGTCATTACTTCTGTGAATGCTCCTTCTGGAGCAGTATTATTTGGTATAAAAGTACAGCATTGATCCCCAAACATAACACAGACTCCTCCCTTTTCAGCTAGCAAATAGTCCAAAGCTATTCTGTTTTGCCATGTCATTCGGCTTGTTGCATCTAATTGTTCTCCTAAAAGTGATAAGGCGTCATCAGTGTAATTAATAAATCTTTGCTGGTTGTAATAGATATAATTGATCCATTCTGTATTTTTATTTTGCGCAATCCAAATGAATATTGATTCAAATCCTGATTTAACTTCGTCTCTTGCTTTAAATTCATAAGGTATACCTCTCGGTTGACCAATTGAATCTATATAAACTGCAGGGTCTTTTTCATAAGCTCTTCTCGATCTAGATTTCTCTTCTTTTGTTTCTCCTTCGTCTAAAGAGATGTGACTCATTTTATGTCAACATAACCCTAGTGCATAATCCTGACCATTTTTCTGGCAATGTTGTCAAAAGGCCATATTCTAATCCACATATCCACCATATGTCTGCCAGTGGAATATCAATGTCATCAAATATAGGTGGTGGGCCCTCTTTTACCACTAAATAGTCAACTGTGCATCGCGGTATTTGCCATATTTTGCTACACTTTCCTTTAAATCTTCCTACGTTAAAATTTCCCTTTTTCTCATAACATTCAAATTCCTGATCTGCCATTAATTGTATTCTTCCTTGCGGCTTTTGTACTTTTGTTTCTTGTATAATAGGCCATTTACGGCACGCGTTCACATTGCAATTCAGTAGCTTCTCTGTAAATCGTTGTGGATTGGAGAAACTGGCACCAATATGGGCAAAATGCCATTTTTTGGGTACAGTTTCTAAAGACATTTATCGCTTTACCTCTTTCAATAAAGCATTTACCTCCCATTTTTAATACATCCAAGCCCATTACGTTTGACAGTCCTGGACATGTCTTAAACCATTCATCATGAAATATTTTGCAACTAGAACTGTGTATAGGTATTGGTACAATATATAAAGTCGGTCTCGCTTCAAGGCAAACTATGCAGTTTTCCCATTCTTCTTTTTCGGCTGTGTAATTCACCCATTTATACCAACTATTATCTTCTGCCTTTTCCCATAATATATCTGAATTGCCTTTAATAGTGATGTTATAATTGTCATCTGCAATGTGTCTATTTTGTCTAGATATTTTTTCCTCCTCAACCTGTGCTTGTTCATTTTGGATTAAGTTAAAGTCACTGCTAGATTCATTTGCGGGCTGAAAAGTCAATTCTTGGGATGTCTGGTTGCTGTTGGTTACCTCTTGTGTTTGTACCTGAAGGGAAGTCTGATTGCTCTCTGTTGGTGGAGCTTGGATTTGCATTTGTTGAGAAGTTTGGTTGTTTTCTATTATTGGAGCTTGGGGTTGCATTTGGAGAGAAGTCTGATTGCTTTTTATGGGTTGAGCTTGGAGTTGCATTATTAGATACATTAAGCATAAGAGGATCTCCAAACACATTGTCTGTTTCGTTCCCTTCCCTCTCCTGTTCCTTTGACAGGACGACTGGAACTCCTTGTGAAACCTTTTCTGCGCTGTCTTTTGTTTGCACTTCATCCTGTGTTTCTGGTTCCCCCTTGTCACTCTCTGTCGCATTGTCCACCTGTCTGTTTTCCTCCCTTTCTGTCTTTTTCTTGGGAACTCTCGTGCAGTGGTTTAGATGATACCAAGTTGTACTGCCCTCCACTTGCACTGCTGTCGGAGTTGCTCTCACCACTGTGTACGGGCCTTCTCTCCTCGGCTCATTCCATTTCCTTCGGAACACCCTCAGATATACTTGGTCACCTGGGACAACTGGACACGTTGTCTCCGTTTCCTCGCTGGGCTCCTTTCTTTTTTCCTGTAAATAGATAGCTTTATGTATGGCAGTTAGTTTCTTCATATATGAACGAAGTTCCATTTGTAACTGCTCTAGAGGCAGTCCTTTGTAGGGACCTCTACAATGTGGCACTGGCATAAGCCGACCTGTAAGCATCTCATGAGGTGTTAAATGCGTGGTGCGGTTAGTTTGCATGCGATAGCTCATTAGTGCTAGAGGCAAAGCATCAATCCAATTAAGTTTAGTACTTTCACATATTTTGTTTATCTTGGCCTTGATAATTCCATTCATTTTCTCTACCTGTCCTTGACTTTGAGGATGGTAAATGCACCCTAGTCTTTGTTTTATTCTCAATTGTTGCAACACTTGTTTTACAGTTTTTTGAATGAAAGCCGAACCATTATCTGAACTTATTTCTGATGGTATCCCAAATCTAGGAATTACTTCTCTTATTAGAAATTTGATTACTGTCCCTGCTCCTAAATTTGCTGACGGTACTGCCTCCACCCATTTGCTAAATCTGTCAACGATCACCAACATGTATCTTTTACCTTGTACCCGCTTTATCATGTCCACGTAGTCTATGACCAGATGTTTAAAAGGTCCGTCCGGTACCGGTATATGCCCTATGGGTGTCGTTATCCCTTTTCTCACATTGTACTTCGCACAAATTTCGCATGTAGACAAGAATTCATCTACTGTTGCATACAAATAAGGAGACCAATATCCTTGTTTTTTAATTTTTCTTACCACTTCCCCCCTTGCGCAATGGTCAAAACCATGCGCATCTGCGATAAGAATATTCAAAAGTGAAATTGGCGCCACCATGTGTCCTTCATGTGTACGCCAAATGTCTTGTGAGTCTTTTTTGGCCCCCCTCTGGTGCCACATTGACTGTTCGTAAGGGCCTGCTTGTTGCTGAATTCGAATTATGTCATCCAATTGAGGTTGAGGTTCTATAAGTACCACAGGTGTTAATACTGCTATTTGACATCCAGCTGCCTTTTTAGCCTGTAGATCTGCTGCATTGTTTCCCTTAATGACATAATCATTTCCTTTTTTGTGTGCTTGACATTTGATTATTGCTAATCTTTTCGGTAGCATCATAGCAGAAATTAATTGCCCTATTTGATCACCGTGTTGGATGGGAGTCCCATCACTCTTTTTGAAACCTCTTTGTTTCCACACGGCACCAAATAGGTGACATACACCGTGAGCATATGCTGAATCAGTGAAAATGTTAGCAGTTTGTCCCTCTGCTAACTGACATGCAGCTGTAAGAGCTTTCAGTTCAGCTAATTGAGCAGAACAAGGTTGTACACATTGCTGTGATATTACTGGTACAAATTCTTTCTTATCCTTCTTCATCACTGAATATCCTGTATGATTTCCTTCATGGTCTCTAAAGCTAGATCCATCTACAAAGTAAGTGACTTCTGCTTCAAAAATGGGTGTCGACTCAAGATCTGGTCGTAATCTGGTAAATGCCAACGACTCATTCACTCAATCATGAGGTTTTCCTTCAAAAGACAAAGGGATCAAGTCTGCCGGATTGACTGTATGACATCGCTTAATAATTACGTCTGGATACGTAAGTAATGAGGAATATGCCAAAATTCGAGCCTGTGTTAGAACAAATTTTCCCTGCTCTAACAATTCCACAGTTTTGTGATGAGTATAAATAGTTACTGGGTACCCCATAGTTATTGTGGATGCTTTTTCATAAGCCTAGTATACTGCCGCCAGGCCCTGTTGGTAGCATGGAGGGTATCCCGGTGCAACATTATCCAGCTTTGTGCTGTAATAAGCTACAGGCTGTTTTTTCCTCCCACTGCAGGTTTCCTGCATTAGTATAGCTGATGCATACCCATCAGCTCTGTTAGACACATAGAGGTGAAACATTTTATTATAATTGGCTGTTCCTAGTGCAGGTGCCTGTTGTAATTCTTTTTATTGTTTCAAATGCCAGTATTGCATCTGTGTTCCATATTAATGGATTACTTAGATGCTGAATCTTTGCCTGTTTCATCATTTCTCTTAATGGTCCTGTTTTTACTGCATAGTCTTCTATCTAGTCTGAACTAAAGCCAGTCATTCCTAAAAAAGTCATCATTTGTCCTACTGTTTGAGGCATCGGTGTTTTACTTATACCTTCTAATTGAGAGGATGCTATAGCTCGTGTGCCATAGGCAATCAATCTTCCTAAGTATTCAACTTGAGGTTGACAATACTGTATTTTGTCTTTGGACACTTTGTGTCCTCCCTTAGCCAACTTTGTTAAGACTTTAATTGAGTCTCTGTGACATTGTTCTAACGAAGAACTACAAACGAGTAAATCATCTACGTACTGTATTAGCGTTCCGTCTATTTCAAGATCTTCTAAATCGGCTTTTAGCACTTGATTGAATATATGTGCCGAATGCTTAAATCCTTGAGGTATTCTTGCATAACTATACTTTTTTCCTGCATAGGTAAACGCAAACAGGTATCTACTCTCCTCTGCTAATGGCACGCTGAAGTAGGCGGAGCAGAGATCAATTACAGTAAAGTATTTAGCATCAGGAGGGACGTTCGTTAGTAACGTGTGTGGGTTTGGCACATCAGCTGGTAAATCTTCAACTATTTCGTTGATTGCTCGCAAATCATGACGCCATCGGTTTTTGTCTGCTTTTAGTATAGGCATGATTGGAGTGTTACAGTAACTAGATGTTTCTATTAAAACTCCTGCCTTCACTAAACCTTCAATGTTGTCTTTTATGCCTGCCTCAGCCTCTGGTTTCAAAGGATATTGTGCTTTTCTGGGTAGACGTGCATTTGGTTTAAGTTGGACTCTTACTGGATTAGCTGATTTTATTAATCCTACATCAGTATCATGTTGTGACCACAATTCAGTTGGTACCTGTCTCTCCATTTCCCTAAACAATTCAGTCTCAGTATTGTTTAGTAATTCAGATGTTGTGGTCATCTGTGTTAAATTCTTTTGACTGATTTCTACTTCCTGTGGAATACCCAGCAAACTGGTTGCACACAAAATTTTGATGTAATTTTTGTCAGCTGAATGAAAAATCAACGGATGTTCTGTTGATTCCCATTTGATCTTTCCTGCTTCTCTCATCATTGGTCCTAAATCTTTTGTTTCCCAGTTTTTTCCTACATATATCGCAATATGTGGGACAGAATCAGTTACATTGAACCATTTTTCTACAAATTCGCTGTTTGGAATATTTAAAGCCGCTCCTTGTTTACCTATTATGATATACTCAGAGACTGTCTCGACTTTTTGATCTTTAGTTTCTTCCTGCCATTTTTGTTCTATTTTTTCATCTCTGTCCTGATCATAGATCATGGTACAATGAAATTCTGATTTTGTTAATCATGCTTCAGGAATCTGTGCTTCAATAAACTTTCCCCATTTGTTTACTGTCTGTCTCACATCTTGTTCTATCTGTCCTATCCAATAGACATTTGCTTTTGGCTCCGTAATTACCATTTGCATTTCTGTTCCTATTGCATCGATAAATATTCCTTCTGGAGAACACCAAATTTGTAACCCCAATCTGCATAATGCGTCTCTTCCTAACAAGTTGATAGGAGTTTGATTTGACACAAGAATGGGCATTGTTATACTTTGATTTTTTGTTTGTAGACACACTGGAGCTGTCATCGGAATTAATTGCATTTGTCCCGAGAATCCTACTGTCTTTGTGAATTTTCCAGACAAGGGAGATGTGAAGCATATTTTGAATTTAAGCAAGTAAAATTGCTCCTGTGTCTAACATCATGGGTGTGTTTTACCCTCTATTTTAATTTGCATAATAGGCTCTTGATCTGCTTTAGTTGTTAACATTGGTAACTGGTTCTCCCCTGTAGGATTCTCTGGGCACCCCTAGTATCCCTGATTTGGTCCCCTCCACGGATTAACAGGGCCCTCTCCTGTACCTCGAATGGACTGCTGCCAACCTTCTCCTCTGCCCCCTTGAGGGTACTGCTGGTATGACAAAGTGGGACAATTATATCGGATATGTCCTGGCTGATTGCAGATCCAGCATAAATCTGGAAGGCCAGTATAAGGTCTGCCTCTTCCTCTCTGGCCTCTCTGCATTGGTCTTTTTCTCCACCCCACTGGAGCTGGCTGTTGAGGGTAAACATTAATTATAGGCACAGGAAGCTGGTGTGTGTTTGGAGGGCCTGCAGTAGAAGGGCTTGGTTGAATAGTTGGTTGCGGAGCACTTATAGGAGACATAACTGTCATTTGTTCCTCTCCTTCTTTCATCATTGGAGCTTGAACCTTTCGTTTATTTTTCTTTGTCAGCTCTTCAAGCTGTAGTTGAGTTAGCTTGCGCTGTAGCTCTTTCTCTTGGGTCTTGAGCTTTAGTTCATTCTTTCTGTGTTGCTCCACTGCATGTGTCACATGATCACAAAATTCTTTATGAGTTTTTGAGTTCAAGCCAACAACCTCTTCTAGCCTGCTCTTTACGGCTAGAGGCATGGCATCAATTACAGCTTGTCTGAATAAAGTAGCCATCAGAGGATCCCCCTCGGGATTTATTTCAGTCTCTTGTTTCCAGTTTTCAACTGTCTCTGGATATACACGGCTGGATTTTCAGTATCTCCTAGTGGAGTTCCTCTAAGCATTTTAGGATCCAGCCTATTCGGGTACTCCAGTCGCAATGCTTGCCATACTGCTGGACGAAATGCATCAAAAACAATTCCATCCATATTGTGAGAGTTCACTGCTCTGTCTAGAGCGGCTGTTTGCAATATTTCATCCAGCTTTGTCCCTCCTATGATTTTTGCCAGCAATGCTTTAATGTCCCCCACAGCCAAAAGTTTGCCCATAGTTTCCTCCTCAAAAACTTTGATCCATCTGCCAGCCCCGTCATTTATTTCGGGAAGGCGCGTCACCAGTCCTGAGAGGCCCAAGGGACGTATTGTCCCTGCGCACCTTTAATCAAAATCGGAAGTTGTGCAGCCCGCGGTCTAAGTGTTCCTTTTTCCCTACCTTGTTCCCAATTTCTTATATCAAATATTTCCCCTTCAACACTAATTTCCTCATTGCTGTCAAACAGCTTACTTCTCTGTCTCTCCAACTTATTTTCCATTTGAATTTTTTTGCCTGATTCTCTGATTTTTTGACCCAACTCCTGTTCAATCATTTCTACTTGTGCTTTAATTTCACTATCTTTTCTCCTTAATCTTTCTAACACTTCCTCATATCTTGTTTTATCTTCCTGGTCTGATTTCATCTGGTTCAAAGCCAAACGGGCCTGCTCATAACAGTCCATGGGTAAATACCCCTCCTTCTCCTTTTTCTGCTCTCTGCTCCCTGCTTTTACATCTGTTTCTAAGTCAACTTGACCTTCGACCTCCATCTCCCCCTTCACATCTACTTTCCCCTTGAGGAGCGGTAGTAGCCTTTCTCCTGACATATAAGGAGGAGGTTGAGAAAATAGCATCTCTTTTTTGCATGTTTCTTTATCTGCCTCCTTTAAAATTTTCCTGGCCTGCTTTATATTTTTAAGGTGTTCTCACCTTCCTTTTAAACATCGCCAACACTTCTTGTTCTTTTTCTCTTACTTTCTCTCTTTTCACGTTTTTACTGACACATTTTGGTTTGTAGTTTTTTACCAGAGTTTCCATTTCCTCACACAACGCTACATCAAACGTCCCTTCCTTTGGCCACTTTGTCATTTTATTTTTGTTCTCTTTTGCCATTTGTCTGAGATTTTATTTATCATATCTTTACACAAAGGATATTTTAATCCTAATATCTCTACCGGAGTAGCAGCCATATTTTCTCTTTCAATCTGTTTAGTTTTATTCGTTTTATTCTTTTTATTTTTTATATAAAAATGTTGTCACTATTTTTCAATTAATCTTATCCTTTATTCAATGACTTGCTCTTTTTACTTCAGTCTTATATTCTATCAGATATATATACTCCTTCTCTATATTTTTCTTTTCCTCTTTATTTCATGATCTCACAATATTCACAAAATTTTCAATCATTTTTTTTCATTTATTTATTTTTCCTATTATCTCTTGCCTCTTCTGTTTACGTTAGTGCGCACTTATTATTTTTAATGTTCTTTATTCAATATCCTATCTTAATATCTCTTCTCCACCAGCACTGCTCTCAGAAATTTCTCTCTCTCTCTCTCTTTACACAGACACCCACCATAAGATCTTATAACACATCTGGATTCAATCTTTATTGACCCTATTCCTATAAACACTCATACCACTAAGTCCCTTTATTTCTGTTAATTCATTTATGTATCAAGGGCTCATACTCTCGCACTTTATCCCTTCATTTATAGGGCTTATCAATCATACTTTTATCCCTTTATATTTAAAGGGCTTATTCTTTCATTCAAACCTCTTGGGCAAAACGAGAGCTGCGGCCCCCCTCCACTTGGGAAAAGGCACACTTCTCTCCTCAAACCCAATCGGAATTTATTCGTTTTTCATTCACTCTCAGTTTTTCACACTTGCAAGCATTCGGACACGGACACAGTTTCAAACATTCCCCAAAACAACACAACAAAGCTTTTTTTTTCCTCGAGTCTCCACCTGCTCCAAAATACTTGTTCTCTCACCGAAATAAATCCCTCCTTTCTCTCCTCGCAGTAAAAGAATAAGATTTTGTCAGGAATTTTACCTACCCAAGCAGTCCCCTGTGACCTCACAAAAAATTTTTTTGTCTTTTTTTAATTTAATCAGGGTGGTATCGTAGGTTTTGCGCGCTCTCTTCCTCACATCTGTTTCAAATTTTTTTCTGTCCCTTCAGGCTCAGACTAAATAACCACAGACCATTGCTAGCAATGTAACATCTGCCTGCACCTTCTAATTTCAGTTTAAGTTCTTTATCAAGGCCTCAAACAATAAACCAGATAATGCATGCAGTTATTTCCTCTGGAATAAAACTCCTTTTTACTCTTTTACACTTCTTTTTAAATTTGGTAATTTTTGGAAGAGCAAAATTAAAGTGACCTTACCACTAAGAACAGATTTTGCAAACAACACATAACTATATAAGCAAAAACGCTTACCTGATTAATTAGTGGCCACTTTTTATGTGTTGTTCGTCAGAATCTGCTCAGAGTGGCTGTCCTCTCCGTTGCTCTTTTCCAATCCTGTTCGTGACGCCAATTGAAGTGTCGTCCGCCGCAATTCAAAGAACAAGACGCAGTGCCAGAGTTTGATTCCAGAGTAGGCTTTATTTTCTAATAGAACAAAACCTGAAAACTCGTTTGCAAAGGAGTTCTCCCGAGAACTTGTCGTCTCTCGTATATATACTCAAAAAAATTAACATAAGGGAGGGGGTCTCTATACATTGAACCCCACGTGTACCATCCTATATTTTACTAGTGTACATACTTCTATCTGTCCCATAGGAGAGAAGACCATCCTGACTTTGTTATGGTAAAGGGAAAAAAGCCCCCTCCTCACTCCTTGCAGATGTGCTTTGCCACGTACACACTTTGACAAAAAGGCCTTCAGAACATATTGGTAGATTCAATAGATACATTTTTGGCAAGATTCACCTTGATTAAGTCTAAATAATTCTGATTGATATCAATAAAAATCTTCTACATTAACAGATTTAGATGATGATGTTTTATTGTTTTGTTTGACGTTACCATCGTGGCGAGTAGTGTTTGCTTTAGTTGGGCTCTTGACCCTTGACTTTATAACGTTATATTTTTTGGGGCTGCTGTAACTGTGTTTGAAAAACATATTTGTTATGGCAAGGAAAACCAAAAAAAAAAAGACTGCAGCCAGGTGATACTGATGATAACAGCGCAACCATCATCTAGATTCAGTATACAGTCTTTGTGCAAAGTTATTAATCTAAAGTTTTTATAATAGCTCTGTGATTATACAGTATAGAACCCAGCAGTGTCATAATCGTTTATGAAGGATTTTAAAAGCATGATAAGACACAAACATTTTCAAATGCTGTATCATTTAAACACAAAGAGAGACATCAAGAATCAGCGTATGAATCTCAACAATGGTGACAATCAAAAGCTTCATGCTGGGTACCTAGTCTCTGTGCAGTGAGTGCACTTTGACCTCACATTAGTATGAGCTCACAGTGAGGGCGCTGTGAGGTTACACTTTTAGCTCACTGTTACCTCACATTGTGAGGAAACCCCGCTAGAAATGTAAAGTTTCCAGAGCATTCTCAGAAGGTGCCGCTGGTGTCAATGACGTTCCCAGAACGTGTCCCGATTAACACTGCTCAGAGTGTTTTTTTTTGTCTTTTTATCCTCATTTCAAGTGATCAGGAAAAGAGGAAATCAACAGTAAAACAGGAGAAGTAGTAAATTATTACTATATTACTGTGCCATAGTAAAACACATGTGCCTATCACTGTAAAAAGTGATCCACTGTATTTACTCAATAAAATTGAGTGAAACAGTATATTTACTCAATAAAATTGTGTCAACAGATTACAAGCAATATTATTAATTAAATTCAACACATAAAAATTAATTAGAATTAATCAAATGAGATGATTACAAATTAACCATTCAAAATGTGTAAAATACCACAAATAAATTAAGTCAAATTTTAACAAAAATATTGATTTCACTGGTCCAAAAAAAACCAAAAAAAAAACCTCTATGCTAATGAATAGTATGCATGCCAGGCCAGTAGTTGGCGATGAAGAAACACTGCGCAAAAATGTAATATGCATGCACATGACATCACCTTTTTCACAAATTCATGTTTTTGTTGTTCACATGGAGATGATACAGGCATTGTGTTCAAAAGCTTGTGTTTCCAGGCCCCAAAAACAGTTATTGAAGACACCTGATGTTAACAAACAGAATCACTGAATATAACCATAAGTTTTCAATATTTCTCATAATATAAGTGACTACTGTGAAATTGAGACCATTTTACCAATTGCACAGAGACCTTTAAAATGATACCAAACATGAAGGTGAAAAACAACGGGTTCACAAGATATATGATAGGTATATAACTATTCTCAATTAACTTTGAGTGAAGCTTTTTGGGGGGAAAAGAGAGAGAGGTAGAGAGGGCAGGGGGAGAATGGGGTCGTAAATGATCAAGGAGATAAGTTTGGTCACAGTGGTGTTTGTTCTCTTTGAAGATCTTTTGTTCTCTTCGGAGATCTTTTGTTGTCTTTGGAGATCTCTTCTCTAGGTTAGTTTCATGGCTTTATTGCATGGCATCTGTCTTTGGGACAGCTCCTGAGTCTTGGCCTCAGAATTAATTTTATAAGAAAATAAATTCACTCCCTACAACTGCATATCATCCTCAGAGTCAGGGTGCCTTGGAACGTTTTCACCAGTCACTGTTACGCGCTTATTGTTCAGAATTGGAACGAGACTGGGCGGAGGGCTTGCCCTGGCTTATGTTAGCGGCCAGAGAAGCAACTCACGAGAGTACTGGGTTTAGCCCAAATTAACTTGTTTTTGGGCACACTTTTCGTGGGCCGTTAGTTGTAGACAGCTGGCTTCCTACTGAACCACCGAAAACATTGAGTGAATATGTTGATGGTTTTAAAAGATGATTGTTTGAGGCTGTCAAGTTGGCAAAGGTAAACTTAAAACAGACGCAACTGAAAATGAAACGTTTATATGATCGCAGAACTGAGTGCCGATCCTTTTGTGTTAGGGATCAGGTAACGTTAACCGTGTTCCCTTCTCCCTTTTTAAGATAGATTTGCTGGTCCTTATGTTATTATTCAAACATAATCTGATGAGAATTATGTCATTGCGACACCAGAGAGAAAGGCTAAAACCCAGCTATATCTGTGCCATTGCATAGGGTTCTTTTGTATTCTGATTTAATTCAAGAAGAAGTTGATTTGAGGGTGAGACCAGCTCTTCCAGTTGAAGGAGTTTCTGTTATTCTGGGAAACAATCTGGCTGGGGGACGGGTTTGGAGTGAGTTACCGCCACCTTTAATTGTTTCATCTAAACCTATGTCCGCCAAAGAGATTGAGGAGACTGTGCAGATTATACCTGATGTTTTTCCAGCATGTGTGGTTACACGCACTGCAAGTTGATCAGTTGCAACTATTAAAAGTGTGGAATCGACTCCGGCGGATGGAGGTATACGTAAAAAAGACGCAATCTGGCAGATCATCAGTAACGCGAGCCTCTCCTATGGACACTAAGACCACGTTCACCCCTGCCACCCCCATCCCTGTTGGGCAAAGGCTCGAAATGATCACTTGATGGTGCTCCATGAAAACTATCGCCTTTTACGGCGGCACCATTGTGCTGTAAAAATGTACCGGGAGAAACGCGATTATTAGAAGACCGATCGTCATTTCCAAAAGGCAAATATTCCCCTAAAGGAGTCAGAATCGGCGAATAACATTTGCAACACATCCTCATGGCAAAACCTTTTATTAGCCATTTGGCGATTTCTCTCACAAATCTCACAATTTACTCACACGCTATGAACCGAACTCCTTCCGAATCAATGACACGATAGCTCACTTGCTCTGCTATTTCCTCAAACACTTTTAGGTTGAGAATCGAAGTACTACATCTCTGCCATCTAGTGGTAGGGAATACAAATGAGATATTACACTATATTAGGTACTACAGTTTATTTCATGAAGTATGTCTTGTTGCAATTTTGCGACTTTGGCGCAGGGTTAAGACGTGTCACGCTTGAATCAGAATCCGAACCCCATTCCATTGCGTCTGTTTCCTGTTGTGACTGAACCGGATTGTGTTGGTCCCTTGCCCTGGTCTAAATCTGGCAGTGAGTATTTGCTGACTATTATGTGTCAGGTTACGTGGTATCCTGCTGCGTTCGCATTGCGGTCAATTACATCAAAATCCGTGTTAAAAGCTTTGTCCCAATTGTCTTTGGAATACCCAAAATTTTGCAATGAGACTGGGCTACGATTTTCACTTCGGGAGTGTTTGAGGAGGTTCTGCGACAACTTAATATTAAGCATAATATATCTACTGCATATCATCCTCAGAGTCAGGGTGCCTTGGAACGTTTTCACCAGTCACTGTTACGCGCTTATTGTTTAGAATTGGATCGAGACTGGGAGGAGGGCTTGCCCTGGCTTATGTTAGTGGCCAGAGAAGCAACTCACGAGATTACTGGGTTTAGCCCAAATGAACTTGTTTTTGGACACACTGTTCATGGGCCGTTAGCTGTAGACGGCTGGGTTCCTACTGAGTCCCCGAAAACATTGAGTGAATATGTTGATGGTTTTAAAAGACGATTGTTTGAGGCTGTCAAGTTGGCAATGGTAAACTTAAAACAGACGCAACTGAAAATGAAACGTTTATATGATTGCAGAACTGAGCGCCGATCCTTTCGTGTTGGGGATCAGGTAATGGCCTTGTTACCCGTGATCCCTTCTCCCTTTTTAAGCTACAGGTGCATCTCAATAAATTAGAATGTCATGGAAAAGTTCATTCATTTCAGTAATTCAACTCAAATTGTGAAACTCGTGTATTAAATAAATTCAATGCACACAGACTGAAGTAGTTTAAGTCTTTGGTTCTTTTAATTGTGATGATTTTGGCTCACATTTAACAAAAACCCACCAATTTACTATCTCAACAAATTAGAATACTTCATAAGTAATAAAATAATAAATTTGTGAATTGTTGGCCTTCTGGAAAGTATGTTCATTTACTGTATATGTACTCAATACATGGCAGGGGCTCCTTTTGCTTTAATTACTGCCTCAATTCGGCGTGGCATGGAGGTGATCAGTTTGTGGCACTGCTGAGGTGGTATGGAAGCCCAGGTTTCTTTGACTGTGGCCTTCAGCTCATCTGCATTTTTTGGTCTCTTGTTTCTCATTTTCCTCTTGACAATACCCCATAGATTCTCTCTGGGGTTCAGATCTGGTGAGTTTGCTGGCCAGTCAAGCACACCAACACCATGGTCATTTAACCAACTTTTGGTGCTTTTGGCAGTGTGGGCAGGTGCCAAATCCTGCTGGAAAATGAAATCAGCATCTTTAAAAAGCTGGTCAGCAGAAGGAAGCATGAAGTGCTCCAAAATTTCTTGGTAAACGGGTGCAGTGACTTTGGTTTTCAAAAAATACAATGGACCAACACCAGCAGATGACATTGCAGCCCAAATCATTACAGACTGTGGAAACTTAAAGGGGTGGTTTATTGCAATTTCGCTTTTTTAACGTTAGTTAGTGTGTAATGTTGCTGTTTGAGCATAAACAATATCTGCAAAGTTGCAGCGCTGAAAGTTCAAAGCAAACAGAGATATCGTCTTATAAAATTCTGGAAGTTTAATGCCTACAAAAACGGCTGGTAATGGACTATAACGAACTACTTCCCGGGTCTGATACATCACTGACCCAGATAAACCCCGCCCTCGGGAACATGTAAGGAAGGGGGCGAGGCCATGCTGTGCTGCTTTAGAGAAGAGGAAGAGAAAACTAGGGGTGCACGTAAAAATCTATTCATATATGAACCCGATTCTGTCTTCTAACGATTCTAATGGATTCACAAGTTTCAAAATTAATGTTCTAAAACAGCTGTTCTTAATACTGTTCCTCGCGTCGCCCTGCTCTGCATCTCTCTCTCTCTCTCTCTCTCTCATTCAGATCGTCAGATCAGCTCCAACAAACTGTTCTAATTATACATTTTCACATAGCAATGAGAAGCATTATACATGGACGCGTGTGCGGTTGCCATACTGTATTAAAGCGTTAATCAGAATAAAACCGTATATTAAAAGCCAACATAAGCAGTAGCATAATAACAGCGTATCTAAAAGTATGAGACAACAAACAAACAAACATACCATTAAGAGCCATGCTTGCACAGGTTCTGCACGATCTTCTTCACTAATATCCTCTGCGTCTCAATCGGGCTCAAATTGATAAGCAATATAGACAAAGCCATTGTTTACAATACAACCGGAGCATGTGCCGCTGAGCTGAGGGGCGGGACATTTAGACGCACGCTCGGCAGTTTAGTGAATCACAACACACTGAGCCAGCTAACCAATCAGAGCCCATGACGTATTTCTGAGGGAGGGGCTTCATCAAATAAATAATCGAGGCATTTGTCAGAGAAGGGACAGAGCGGTGTGGAATAAAGGGAAATTATATGAAAAATAATGAGTTTTTAAAAAAGACTGCACCCCATAAACACAATCAAGCCTAGAAAAAAAACAGTAAACCACCCCTTTAACACTGGACTATGAGCTTCTCCACCCTTCCTCCAGACTCTAGGACCTTGGTTTCCAAATGAAATACAATACTAGCTCTCATCTGAAAAGAGGACTTTGGACCACTGGGCAATAGTCCAGTTCTTCTTCTCCTTAGCCCACGTTGTCTGTGGTTCAGGAGTGGCATAACGAGGAATACGACAACTGTAGCCAAATTCCTTGACACGTCTGTGTGTGGTGGCTCTTGATGCCTTGACCCCAGCCTCAGTCCATTCCTTGTGAAGTTCACCCAAATTCTTGAATTGATTTTGCTTGACAATCCTCATAAGGCTATGGTTCTCTCGGTTGGTTGTGCATCTTTTTCTTACACACTTTTTCCTTCCACTCAACTTTCTGTTAACATGCTTGGATACAGAACTCTGTGAACAGCCAGCTTCTTTGGCAATGAATGTTTGTGGCTTACCCTCCTTGTCAACGATTGTCTTCCGGACAACTGTCCAGTTGTCTTCTGTCTTCTGGACAACTGTCAGATCAGCAGTCTTCCCCATGATTGTGTAGCCTAGTGAACCAAACTGAGAGACCATTTCGAAGGCTCAGGAAACCTTTGCAGGTGTTTTGAGTTGATTAGCTGATTGGCATGTCACCATATTCTAAATTGTTGAGATGAATTGGTGGGTTTTTGTTAAATGTGAGCCAAAATCATCACAATTAAAAGAACCAAAGACTTAAACTACTTCAGTCTGTGTGCATTGAATTTATTTAATACACGAGTTTCACAATTTGAGTTGAATTACTGAAATAAATAAACTTTTCCACGACATTCTAATTTATTGAGTTGCGCCTGTAGATTTGCTGGCCCTTATGTTATTATTCAAAAATAATCTGATGAGAATTATATCATCGCGACACCAGAGAGAAAGGCTAAAACCCAGCTATGTAACGTAAACTTTCTTAAACCGTATTACGTACAGGAATAATTAGCAGGTCTTCATACAGCAGAATTGACTGTTTTGGTTGTAGATCATATGTCATGCTGTGATTTGTCTTCGACAGATTATGAAGAGGCCGTGGAACCTGCAGATTGCGTTATGTGTCCTGGGTTAAGTAATTTGGACATTTTAAGAAATTTGCCAATTTTTCTTGAAACATCATCTATCTGAAAAAATGTTTCGAATTGGCTAAATTAATTGAAGAATATTCATAATTTTTTCTAGAGGTTTATTGATTCCTTTGTTTAATTTGCATTGTGAATATTTTAGTGGGGTGTTGCTGTTTATCCTCTGAATTATGTGATTTCTTGATTGATGGTATTTTAATTATTAATTCCTGATGTATTTCTCTGAAGGCAGGTCATCGCCTCACATTAGTTATTAGAGAGGCTTATAAAGATAAAGACAAAATTAAATTACTATTAAATACTCAGAAACATGTTCACTAAAGAATTAACCTCTTAACTGTGCCCCCCCCCCCCCCTTTTTTAACATAGACTTGAAAGTGCACTATTCAAACTTAAATTGCTATAATTCATAAACGCTTTTGAATACAGATCTAAGGTTAATCTCTTTTTTAAAGAAGACAAAAAACAGATTATTGCAGAAGTGAAATAATTTTTAAAAAATTAAGTAAAAATAAAGTTATAGAAGTTTAAATTTACTGTAAAGAAAATTTACTGTACTATTTTTAATTTATTTTATATACAATAAATATTTGGCATCAAATTAAAGTCATATGTCTAAATAGGTTGTGTTCCAAATTTGAAGTTGATATATATTAAAAAAAAAAAAAAAAAAAGTTACTATGGAATTTTTTTTAGGCATTATACCACAAACAGCCATCCAAAACCCATTTATTTATTTTATGCATTTTTCTGTCACAAATGTATAAAATTATCTCTCAATATTACTCCTATCACGAAATAATCACCAAATATGGAATCTTGAGACTCAGACCTTTCCAACTTTTTGTCAAGATTCTAATTTTTGTGTCAAAGGTCAGAGCTCCTGATGTGGTGTATATGTTTTGAGGTGCACTCTCGTCATAAATTAATCTATTACTGCTCTTACATAATTTTTAACAACAAGCAGTGGTAACATATCTATTTTGGAGTCTAAGAACTTTGCAATGATATATTGTTTGTCATTATTAGATTAGGATTTAATTGTAATATATTGAAGTAAACTTAGGCGTCCCGCTAGCGGGGACAGTGACAGTTAAAAATGTATTGCATAAACATGAAGTGCATTCATGAAATATACTTATTTTTGTAGGCAAGCAGTTCCTTTAAATAAAGCGAAATATGAATTTCTTGAAACAGTTAGATGATGATAGAACTGTTAGTATTGCAGTATCAGTAAATGATCTGATAATGAGAAACTAATTGAGAACAGAATGCTTAAATGACCATTAAAACCCAATAAACAATCATATAACATTCTCAGACCAATCATATATGAATTTGTTAAGGTTTATAGATTTTAAGTACAAGAAAGTCTGTCAAAATGAACACTTTAACTTATTAAAATTCTTTAATTTGAATTTAAAAAAATAAAAACAAAAAATAAAAACTTTAAAGTTTAACACCCTAAAAATTTAATAATACATTCATGTGAAAAAAAAAAAAAAAACTTTTATTGCTTCATTAAAAATAAAAAATGTATTACAAAAACAATAAAACTGAAATTGCTGCATAATCATGTTCATTGCAAAAACAGTTAGATTTACTGCTTCAGATTGTTACTGACAGCCTTTTATGCACATCATCTTATGTACAACAGTGTTATATTTCACAACATTACCTCTCCGCTTCTTATTGCTGATGGTTTTTGTGTGATCTTTGTGTGAACAGGCTAAAAAAATAAATCATTATGTTGACAACATACCCATAATAAAAAAAGAGTGACAACCAAGTGAAACCGCTTTCATTTCCAATAATACCTGTAGCTAATGCAGTAATAGTTGATCATTTCCAGTTAGAGCCAATGCCCCCAACAAGACACTCACAGAAGAACACAGTGCAGCAGATGATCAAACTCACCATTGTGACACCAACTCTCATTGTGACACACCCTCGTCATTTAAAGCCCTGATAACATGCTGCAGTGGGATAAATCTCTGACTCCATAAACTCTCTACACAGTTCTACTTGAGAAGAAGAGATGATCTGAAGGCACAACAGATGGTGAGAAAACTCTTTATGATGAAAAATAAATATATGAACAAAGTGAAAATATGGCTTTCAATTGATACATTAAAACAACTGATTTAAAAAATATATTTTAAATAAATTCAAATTCAGTGTCATAGTAATAATTTTCATGTAAAGATTTTTTACCATTTTTTTTATTGTTACCTATGTTATTACTTGTGTTATGTATACTGATCTTTGTTTTTAAGCTGAAAAAACTCAATATATCTCTAACAGGTATACACTTTCATACTTTATCTGCAGTGAAAAGACGCAAAATCGCTGAAAAACAGAAAAACCCTTTACACGTCAAAGGACATCATGAAGGCAAGTGAAGCAAAGGGAAGCAGAAAATCTCCTCTATGTGAAATTATAGCAAACATGTCTTGTGTGAAGTTGTTATCAGGACTGCCAATTTATTTACCACACATGAACCTAATGATAATAGTACTATTTTTCTTATCTTAAACTTGCAGTTTACACTATGACCTAATCAAAACTACAACACAAATAATGTTCAAAAAACACATTCACAATGGCACATGATTGCATATTGTTATTCATTGTGCACTCTTGCTGGAGAGTAAAAGGGCACATATTTTATCACCTACACAGTAAAACCTCCAGTGTTAAATCAACACTCCCAGTGTATATATAATCCACACTCATAGTGTTAAAAAAGTAACACTGAATCTGTTACGGGGCTGACGAGACGAGAGGCGTGCGGATCCATTTGCAGACTTTATTGGGCAAAGACGTGGTCGTACAGGCAGGGTCAGACAATGGCAAACAGGTATGGCAGAGACAAAACAAAGAGTAATCCTAGGGCAAGCAAAAGTCGACGATCGGCGAACAGAATCCAGTGGGCAAGGCAGAGAGATAATCCAGGGAACATGGGCGAGAATCAAACACGGGAAAACAAAGGCAAGGCTAGGCAAGGAAAGCTAACGGGACTTCGTAGAGCAGCGAAAATGCATACAATACTCGGCAACTGGGGAGAGAATGTCCAGGGTGAAATAGTGTGTGTGATTGGTGATGCTGTGTGATCAGGTGTGCATGTGATTGGTGCAATGAGATATTGGTGACAGCTGTGATCAGAGTGGGATGATGGGAATTGGAGTCCATGTGATGTGTGGTGTGAAAGTCCATGTGGTGAGCAGGTGACCTCTAGTGGTGAGTGACCGGGAGTGCAGACCAGATTCGTGACAGAGCCCCCCCCCCAAAGAGCGGCTTCCAGACGCTCCATACAGTCTATAATCCAGGAGGGAGGTGGAGCGGAGGCGGAACAGGGGAGGATGGAGGCCAGGTCCCTGTGGAAGCGGAGTGACCGGGAACCAAGGCTGAGCAGGAAGCCAGGGCAGAGTGGACGGAATTGAGGCCCACCGGGGCGCAGCAGACGGGACTGAGGTCCACCAGGGCGCACCCGACAGAACACGAGCCCACCAGGGCGGACCCGACGGAGGTTGAGCCCACCAGGGCGGACCCGACGGAGCTTGAGCCCACCAGGGCGGACCCGACGGAGCTTGAGCCCACCAGGGCGGACCAGACGGAGCTTGAGCCCACCAGGCGGACCAGGCAGGACAGAAGGTCTCCACGGCGGTGCAGAAGACCACCAGAGCCAGATAGTGGACCACCACAGCGGAGCGGGTGGAACAGGTGGAGCAGAAGACCACCAGAGCGGGGCAGACGGGCCCGAAGACCACCACGGTGGCGCAGATAGAGCAGGAGCCCACCACGACGAATCAGGAACACACAGCAGAGCCTGGGACCTAGGGAGAATGGAGACATAAGGAGGAGACAGAACATGTACAGACACAAGGACTGAGGTGGGGAACACAGAAAGTTCATTGACGGCCTTCATAGCCGTGACAGGACAGGACGAGAGTTCATTGACGGCCTTCATAGCCATGACAGGACAGAACGACAGTTCATTGACAGCCTCCATAGCCGTGACAGGACAGAACGAGAGTTCATTGACGGCCTCCATGGCCGTGACAGGACAGAACGAGAGTTCATTGACGGCCTCTCTAGCCGTGACAGGACAGGACGAGAGTTCATTGGTGGCCTCCATAGCCGTGACAGGACAGGACGAGAGTTCATTGGTGGCCTCCATAGCCGTGACAGGACAGAACGAGAGTTCATTGACGGCCTCCATGGCCGTGACAGGACAGAACGAGAGTTCATTGACGGCCTCTCTAGCCGTGACAGGACAGGACAAGAGTTCATTGGTGGCCTCCATAGCCGTGACAGGACAGAATGAGAGTTCATTGACAGCTACTGCTGACACCTCTGGAGGTTCTGCAGCAGCTGCCGCCACCTCTGGAGGTTCTACAGCAGTAACCTCAGGACACAGGAGAATGTAGTAACGGTCTCTTCGACCGCCACATAACAGGTTGAGAGTACATTACTGGGCGCCACCACCATACAAGGGGCCGAAGTGAGCACCGCCACGTCGGGAGGTTCTGCAGCATGTACCGCCACCTCTGGAGAAACTGCAGCGGGCACCATCACTTCAGGGAGTTCTGTGGTGGTGTATGCAGCCCAAACACACCAAAATGCGAACCCCATCAGGGGAAGTGTTTCAGACAGGGGAATCAGTTCAGAAACAGGAGGGTTAGAGTGAGTGAGTTTGGGGATACCAGCTGTGCGTGCAGACACCAGCGGTGAATCCCTCACACTGGATATCAGACTGGGATAACGAAAGACTGACCTTGATGATCTGAGTGTGTCAGCCTGGACGTGACCCGACTCTGGAAGGTCAGCGGAGACGTGACGCTGTGACTCTGGACGGTCAGCGGAGACGTGACGCTGTGACTCTGGACGAGCAGCTGTGCCATGCTGCTGTGACTCTGGACGAGCAGCTGTGCCGTGACTTGAGTTTAGGAGATCAGCTGAGATGTGGAGTGACTCTGGACGAGCAGCTGTGTCATGCTGCTGTGATTCTGGACGAGCAGCTGTGACGTGACTTGACTTTAGGAGATCAGCTGAGACATGAAGTGACTCTGGACGAGCAGCTGTGACGTGCTGCCGTGACTCTGGACGAGCAGCTGTGTCGTGCTGCCGTGACTCTGGACGAGCAGCTGTGTCGTGCTGCCGTGACTCTGGACGGACAGCTGTGACGTGCTGTGACTCTGGACGGACAGCTGAGAGGTGACTCAGTTGATGACGACCAACTGTGATTGGACTGGGCTCTTTAAGATCAGCTCTGACTTGGCTTGATTCGTGACGATCAACGGTGACTTGATTTAGCTTGTGAAGATCAGCAGTGTCTTGGCTTGGTTCGTGAAGATCAACGGTGACTTGACTTAGCTTGTGAAGATCAGCTGTGTCTTGGCTTGATACATGAAGATCAACGGTGACTTGACTTAGCTTGTGAAGATCAGCTGTGTCTTGGCTTGATACATGAAGATCAGCTGTGACTTGTCTCGACTTGTGAAGATCAGCTTTGACTTGGCTTGATTCGTGGCGATCAACGGTGACTTGACTTAGCTTGTGAAGATCAGCTGTGACTTGTCTCGACTTGTGAAGATCAGCTGTGTCTTGGCTTGATACATGAAGATCAGCTGTGACTTGTCTCGACTTGTGAAGATCAGTTTTGACTTGGCCTGATTTGTGAAGATCAATGGTGACTTGACTGGGCTCTTTAACATCAACTAGAACACGACGGGGTGTTGTTGTGGCCGCCATTTTGTGAACGGGCTTCGCTGTCGCGGCCACTTTGTGTGTCTGCTCCAGTGTGGCTGCTATCCAACGAGAGAGTGCGGTGTCGCGTTCCTCCTCGACACCCACAGTAAACACAGAGCCAACAGTCAATAATGCATAGTCCATAAACTGAGCTAGTGATGAACGCGGACCCTCGCGTCTAAGCTCAGATTGTAGTGGCTGAACAATGCCATCACAAAAAAACTCTATTAACAGGCAGTCCGGTAGATCAGAGTAATTTGCAATGGCTAAGAATTCGCGGATATAATTCTCCAGCGATCGCGAGCCTTGTTTAAGGGCTAACAAAATTCTCGCCGTGTCCATACCTGGTAAATGTTCGTCAGAAAAGCCGCTGGATCCTTGTTCGGCCGAGTATTCTGTTACGGGGCTGACGAGACGAGAGGCGTGCGGATCCATTTGCAGACTTTATTGGGCAAAGACGTGGTCGTACAGGCAGGGTCAGACAATGGCAAACAGGTATGGCAGAGACAAAACAAAGAGTAATCCTAGGGCAAGCAAAGGTCGACGATCGGCGAACAGAATCCAGTGGGCAAGGCAGAGAGATAATCCAGGGAACATGGGCGAGAATCAAACACGGGAAAACAAAGGCAAGGCTAGGCTAGGCAAGGAAAGCTAACGGGACTTCGTAGAGCAGCGAAAATGCATACAATACTCGGCAACTGGGGAGAGAATGTCCAGGGTGAAATAGTGTGTGTGATTGGTGATGCTGTGTGATCAGGTGTGCATGTGATTGGTGCAATGAGATATTGGTGACAGCTGTGATCAGAGTGGGATGATGGGAATTGGAGTCCATGTGATGTGTGGTGTGAAAGTCCATGTGGTGAGCAGGTGACCTCTAGTGGTGAGTGACCGGGAGTGCAGACCAGATTCGTGACAGAAGCAGTGTTAAAGTTAATGAGATAATTAGTTTAGTAATTGAGTGACGATTGAGCATTAATGAAGAACACCTGCTGTTAACAAACTGAACCATTGAAAAAAAGAGACGAAACGAGCAGAAAAACAAGATCTACAACTGACTTCAACCACGGCCTTAGATGAAATCAACACAAGATAAAAGAAGACATTAAATCTCTCAAGATCTCAGCAGAGGATGATTAAACAACTCCACAAACAGTATCACCTGCTTCACACGTTACTAACCAGATTGACTTTAGATGTTGATGTTTTAGTTTTGTTTGAATTACCATTATCGAGGTCAGTGTTTGCTTTAGTTGGGCTCTTGACCCTTGACTTAAAACATTACAGTTTCTTTGGCTGCCATAACAGCGTGTTTGTTTAGACATGTTAGTTATGGCAATCAGGTGTCGTTGGTTTGACTTCTATAAAGAAATCACCAGCATTTAGTGATGCACATAACTGGTTTCATGCAGAGCTTTGTCACTGAGTGATTAAAATTTATTTTGTTCACATAAAATATAAAGCTTGATCCATCAGTTTTAAGATTAATCTTTACCCCTTTCTCAAATTGAGCTAATCTCAATAAAATATATTGAGATTATATATTGACATATAATGGACATTATATGACCCCTTTTAACTTATGGTTGTCTTTCTGTATGCTGTAGATCTTCAATGACCCCATTCACGGTCAGATTGAGTTGCACCCCCTGCTGGTGAAAATGATTGACACTCCTCAGTTTCAGAGACTCAGGCACATCAAACAGCTGGGAACGAAATATCTGGTGTATCCCGGTGCCACTCACACTCGCTTCGAACACTCCATTGGGTATTTTTTATTTTTTTGTCCTTTTCTTCGAGGCTGGACATTTGTATAATGTTACTTAAAATACACTGATTTTCTTTGTGTGTTTGTGTGTAAGGGTGGCACATTTAGCAGGATGTCTAGTCAAGAGTCTGCAAGAGAAACAGCCGGAGCTCAACATTACCAGACAAGAGTCCCTGTGTGTTCAGATCGCTGCTCTGTGCCATGACATGGGTGAGAAGCACGAACATTCTTGTGCATATTTACTCAGAAAAGCATTAAATGAATCTTTAATGAAAGCACACAGATGTCTTTCATTTCCATTTCTTTCTTTCGTTTTTTACTTTAAGATATTATTAATAATTTTAAATATAGATAATAAGCATATTTCTAGGCCCTTTAGAGCTTTCTGAGTAACAATGTATGTTGTCAACTTTCTTTTCTTTACGGAAAACAGAGAGTTTATGGAGAACAACCTGGCCAAATCTTACAGGACACTATATTAAAACTGTCAAGTAATTGTGTACAGAAAAAAAAAAAAAAAAAAAAATGAAAAAAAGAGGAGAAAAACTGAATGACGGTTGCATGTAATTTACACTGAGATGGTTTTTGTAATCTCAAAAGACTATCAGAACCTTACGACGGCGTTTTAGTGCCACCTTAATAAATAAAAAAAATCTAAAATTACGAGATTAAAGTCGTAATATTTCGAGAATAAAGTCGAAATGTTTCGAGAATAAAGTCGAAATGTTTCGAGAATAAAGTCGAAATGTTTCGAGAATAAAGTCGAAATGTTTCGAGAATAAAGTCGAAATGTTTCGAGAATAAAGTCGAAATGTTTCGAGAATAAAGTCGAAATACTACGAGAATAAAGTCGAAATACTACGAGAATAAAGTCGAAATATTACGAGAATAAAGTCGAAATGTTTCGAGAATTTAAATCGTAGAAATTAAAGTTATAATATTTTAAGAGTATAGCCTATATTGCGCATGCAAATAGCCCGCATTGAGAGCACTGGGAGAAGTCAACTATAGAAGTTGCCAGACCACCGGAATTTATCTGAATATTGCTGCGGCCGAGCGGCCGCATCATCTTACTGGGATGTCAATTTTAAGGACTCGCGGAAACAGCTTAATATCAAGAATATGATATTTATTAACAGACTGAACAGAAACAACTGTTTATCTTAACATCAGCTCACACACTCAATCGACATTCCTTTGGGGGACGCTGCTCTCTTATTTAACCCTTTTTTAATACACTACAAATATATGTGGGATTATTAGCAGAAATCATATCATGTGTCATACTCGCGGGGACAGTATGCTTGGAAATAATATTTCATGTCTTCCATTGCATTAATTATTTGTAGTGCGCCAGCCACCCAATAGCAATTAAGCTTTTAGTGCTTTTAATATAAAACAAAGTCACAGCTTTCAAAATCAGTTTTATAACGAAACACAAATTATGTGTCTAACAATAATGTGATTTTCAAGATCTTTAATGTGGCGTGACATATCGCTGTATTTATGTGAATTAGTTCATAAAATTATTGTGAAAATTCCACCACCTGCTCCGCAAAAACATCTGTGGCGTCCAAACCTTCATTCCTCACATAGCCTGTTTAATTAAACAGCAATAAAACGTTATAAAAGTTGAAGTGGACTCAAATTTGTTAACATACTTTATATTGTTGTCTTTTCTGCTGTAAACGTTAAGTAACTATTCACAAACTGTTTTATTCATGATATACTGTAAATGAGGAAATAATTTTTAACGTCTTCCATTCATTATTTGTAGCGTGCCAGCCAACCAGTAATCGCAACAATTGTGTGCTTTGTTGCTTTTACACACAGCTCAGATTTCAAATTATGCCAGTTTTATAACGAAATGCAAATTATAAATGTGTTTTTGCTCTTCATTTCAAGCTTATAGCAAGATATAAATTGAAGGAACATCATAAGGCATGAAAAAAAAAAAAACAGTTTAGCCTAATTTATAATAAAAATAATGTCTCGTCGTTCGTTATTGTAATCGGAAAGATGACTGACTCAGATGCCGCTTGACAAACACATTATTACAATATAGCTATATTGTTTGTATTTCGCTATAAAACTGACAGATTTTGAAAACTGAGATCTCCCGGTGCTCCAATTCCTGGCCATCTGCATGAGCAAAAGGCTATAGCCTATCTCAAAATATTATAACTATATCATCTTTATTCTCAAAACATTTCGACTTTATTCTCGAAACATTTCGACTTTATTCTCGAAACATTTCGACTTTATTCTCGAAACATTTTGACTTCATTCTCGTAGTGTTTTGACTTTATTCTCGAAATTTTGACTTTATTCTCGTAGTGTTTCCACTTTATTCTCGTCATATTTCGACTTTATTCTCGAAATTCCGACTTTATTCTCGTAGTCTTTCGACTTTATTCTCGAAATATTACGACTTTAATCTCGTAATCTTAGATTTTTTACATTTTTTAACGAGGCACTAAAACGCCGTCGTAGAACCTAACTAAACCTGATAAAAAAAACCTCTTTCTGGCCAGTATCTGGATTTAAAGTCACCTAGCAAACCAGATGCATCTAGAAGAGTGTGATTGATACATTTTATGCTCATGTTATCTTTTTTTGCTCATTCAGGTCACGGTCCGTTCTCTCATTTGTTTGATAGCATGTTCATCCCTGATGTTCAGCCTGGTAAGAGCCTAATTTTTTTTCCCCCTTTGATGATTTCATTGATTTTATTGGTTGTGTAGAGATTTCAGGAACCTCTGAGGCCATGTAAATTCAGATAGAGAATTCTGTGGTGTACGTCACCGCATTGGGAGAAGAACCAGATTCCCTCCACTGGCCCTTATCAATCATGGCCTTCCAGTAATCCCCATTGTAAGGCTCCACCCGCTAGCCCAAACAACGGAATCCAGCGGCCTGGACGAAGGTTGAACGCGTATTCGGTCTTTTACTTGCGCTTCTGAATTTATCAGGATCTAGTTTCAATTTTAGTCTAACTCCGTGCTTGATCTGACTCCAATTTCAAGTGATCATTAAATTTAGACTAATTAAAAATTGATCACAAATATCGCTTATATATTTAATTTAGATATTTGATTATTCTCGACATACCATATTTTCAATTATCCGTTCACTGGGGACCTAATGTCTCTTTTGAGCCTATAGCGTCGGCCGAAGCGCCGGTCTCACGATCACAAACTCGCCAGTCCGATGTTAGTCAGAGGATGCAGGTAGACTAATACCTAGTTGTCTGCCGCCAACTGCTTGCTTATGACAAAAAGCGTAGTTTATTTAGTCTTTTCCCGTACAACTTGCTAGCACCAGTGATAGACAGAAATCTGAGGTCTCCGATGACGTGCCTACTGCTCCGTTCATTCATGAGCCTTCAGTTTGACCTATCCTGGCCGTAGATTTGCGGTAACAAAAGCCTCCTCACAGTCTAATAGTCATAATGATTTCAAGACAGTTCAGAATAAATCAAATATAACAATTTATTATTAGTCAGGTAAACGTGTCGTGCCAATTACATAAAACAATAAGCCAATTCAAAAATAAGAAAATACATAATATCAGTTGTTCAAAGATGAATCTAAGAGTAAAATGTTTACCTGGCTTCAAGAAGAAGATACATAGTATGGAACATATTAAATACCCTCCACACTACGGGCTGATCTGACTACAAATCGCCCCGACTTATTTGCAACTTTCCCTTAAATACTACCAGAACAAAAGGCCCATAAACATTTATTCTCTGCCCCAAAACAGATTAGATCTATGTATGGGGGATGAGAAGCCTCTCTAGGAGCTGTTCTCGTGCCCCAAATGGTCACACCTGTAGAGCAATGTTTATCAGGTTTTGAAAGGAGACCGCCCACAACAGAAGCACAGAGTTAACTTAAGTTTCCAATATTTCCCATAATATAAGTGACTGCTGTGAAATTGAGACCAGTTTACCCATCGCACGAGACCTTTAAAATGATACCAAACATGAAGGGAAAACAACAGGTTCACAAGATACATGATATGTGGTATTTGCATATTCTTAATGAACTTTGAGTGAACCCTTTTGGGGAGAAAGAGGGAGATGCAGAGATGGCAGGGTGAGGAAGGGGGTCATAAATGATCAAAGAAGATAAGTTAGGTTAGGGTGGTGTTGTCTGTTCTCTTTGGAGATCTTTTGTTGTCTTTGGAGATCTCTTCTCCAGGTTAGTTTCATGGCTTTATTGCATGGTATCTGTGAGTTCCTGAGTTAATTTCGTAAAGGAAATAATTTCACTCCCTACAGTCCATCCCTTGGTGCCTTGGGACAAACGTTGAGTGGTACCTAAGGTACCATAAGGAAATTATTTCCGTATGACGTTCATTACTGCCAAAGTCTTTGCAGAGTGGGCAGCACTAGTTGATACATGCAGGAGCAGAGTGGTCACCTGAAAGAACAGCATTAAGGCAGGTTGAGGAAAACACTGCAGAAATCACATCAGTGACATGCCCAGTCTTTTGAGCGTAAGCCTTTGTTGCTGCAGTCTTTTGGTCAGGTGTGTTTCCACCTGCACTGGCTGTGATGGTAATCAGTCTGTAGGATTACTTCTTGTATCAGGTCCGTTGAGTTGATCAAGCAAGTTGAAAGTGTCCTTCTATTCTGGGGAAACATCTGTGTCCAGTGCCGTCCTCCCCAGGATGTTTATCTGACCCACTGAGAAGCCTTCAGTCACCTTCAGGTAGAAGGTGTGATTTGCCGGATTTGTCAGATCTCCATAGGTGAAGGAATCATTTCACTGATGATGCTCCAATACATGCGAGACATCTAAACAACTTCTGAATGACCATGCAATAACTAAACACTCATGACTTTGGTGATGTTGTGGGATGAAAAGAGGGTTATAAGATATACAAAAATACACAAAATAACAATCAAGTCAAAAGTGCGAGTGGTAAATAAGGTCTCCATTTTTCAGAGTCAAATATTTAGTGGACAGGTCCCATTCGGTTGCCAGATTGTTTATTACCACTAAATAATGTAATTTTGGATTTAGGTTTTTGGTCTGGGTGAATAAAAGGAAGTAGCAAAATCAGTATAACCAGTATATTTACCAGTGGTATGCATAATTAAAATATGTCACATAATTAAACATAAAAATATACAATTTCATAATTACCATTATAAAATTGTCTATATTGTTTTAATTGCGAAGCATTAATGCAAACCTAAGGTTTCAGCTAGGTCAATCAGAGAATGAAATTAACAGAAAGATTTAAAATCTGTAGTTCAACTTTTTCAATCATTCTCTGTGCATTTGATGTGCAGACTAAGTCACACTTGATAATGTAAGTTTGAGTGTTCATATCAGATCTCATTTATTTGGATACATTTGCCTTGCCATTAGACATATGCTGCAAACTAGTGGGCCCCCTAGTTCACAACAATGCCAATGATTGGACATGATAAATATTTTGTCCTAAGAGACCAGCTGTATTGCTGAATACTGTAGGTCTCATCTTAGAATTTATAAACAGAATTTGAATCAATTTATGTGTGACTGTAGCCATGCAAGTCCTATGCACATTACAGTGTTTACATACAGTACGTTCATAAGACCATACAATTTGCACAAGGTTTTAAAATTGCAAAAATGTTTGCCATCATTGAAATGAAATTATAAAAAAAATAATTTCCTTTGACCTATATGTATGAAGTCAATAATGCTTGATAGGTTTGAATGCTGTGAGTAGTTTAGACCTGGATGTTCTTATGTTCAATACCTAGTAAGCATATTGTGCAGTTGCAATAATGAAAGTGTGTTCTGTATGCTGGTGTGTATGCTGGTGTGTAGGAGATGGGTGATGTCTGGCCTACCATAATCTGTGTTGTATAATTTTTGTTCCGGCAATACACCGGGAGGTCATGTAACTATGTATGTATTGCTATGAGATGTGAATGACCCCTTGAAGTATCTACACCCCCGTCTCCTTGTTGTGTGCGTGCAAGTTGTTGTAGGTGGGACCAGACACCCTTGTGGAGTTTGTCCCTCAGAGATGACAGCAGTCAGTCTGAAAGGGAAACAGACAGAGAGAAAAACAGCCTAATCTTGAGCCTTTTCACAATTTGCTTGAAGACTGGTGGATCTTAATTTTCCTGTAATGGCCACAGCCATACAGTTGTTGCAGATGGTTGTGGTCCAAGATTGCATATCACCAGGAGCAAATTTGTTTTAGTTTACAAAGACATATATCATTATCATGATCATGTTTTGAAAACAAAAGTCCAAAATAAACCGTGTTAATGGTCAGATCTGGAAGCTAGTGTTTCAGCACCGTCTAAGCATGTTGCACCTTAAGCGGCTGCTACAGCTGAGTTTACACAGTCTGCTGTGTTACAGGCATCATGACACCCAGATCTGCTGGGAAATTTAACTTCTAAATGCTACTGTTTACATTAGTCCGATCTGTTTTCAGGGCATTAGCTTGCCAGTTCTGGTGCTGCAATGTTAGCTTAGCAATTAATATTTTCTTATTCTCTTCATAAATTTGACCATTTCCATCTCTGCAGTCTGTGAAGACTTGTGAATTTCTGCCTGATTTTAACATTACACACAACTTTAATCACATGTCCAGTAAAAATGAGTTCTCTGATCAGATTCCATATGCGCTGTCCTTCCCAGAGAGGAATGGTTTAGTTTGCTAACACTTGCGCCACTGTGTTTGTGGTTTTGTTGCAAATGAAAAAGACAAAACTTATACCTTCCCTTGTTACTGGGTTGCAAATCAATGAAATCAAATTTAAAACATCTTATGGCCTTGGATGGATTTGGCCTATTCAAGATATTGCAATCAGATTAGCAAATTCTGGACATGTTATTTTTTCTCCTTGAAGATTCTTACACAAATAGAAGATAAAGAAGCTCTTTCTCATTAGTTTGATCATTATTCCTTCCATTTTCCTTTCTAACAATTCTTGCTTCTCACCACCTTCTGTGTTTTTTTCCAATCTTCCAACACTAACAGTGCTCCCAACTTCTTTCTACGTACACATTCCCTCTTTCTACATTCTGATCATTCCTCTTATTCTTCTACAACTTTTTTTCTTCTTCTAAATTAATGTTGAATCATCATGAGATTAAGGCCATGCCTGGCCATTGTAATATAATATATTATAAGGTTGTTATAATATGAGTTATATTACATTAAAAATAGTATAAATTAGAATACATTTATTACTGGTCTCTGGAGGGCTTTCTGAGCAACTTGTTTAGAATGATTGGTTATCATCTCACTGATCTTTTTGAAGATTTGTCTCTGTGGCCACAGTAGTCCTGACATGTGCATCGTGTGCACAGAAGCAGGCCAAACTGGAAGCCAGTTGTGGATTGTGCTGCTGTAAACATTCAATGAACTGCAAGCACTTACTGAGGGCACAGACCATTGCTCAATCTGAAGATTTTTGTGACTACAATCATGGGATTGGACACAATTTTCTTATGATTATGAGCTAAGACGTCACTAACTTGATTATCTTGAGAATCTCTTTGAGTATAAGAAAGTTTGGGGGTTGGGCACACCGAGAGCAAATGCAAATGCAAAGTACACATGTTGCTTTAGATTTATGGCCTCTTCATGTTTGTCTGTCTGCTTAAAGACAAAGACTAAGAATCAAACAAATGTGTAGTGATTTTAGTCAAATCTAAAATAAAACCAATCTATAGGCTGTATTTGTCAAGACTGAGCTTTGAACAGTGTTGTTGAGCCAAATATTGTGATCTCAGATATTTTCAATATATTTAATTTGATTAATTTGACTGTTTGACTAATTCTCCCAAAGGATAAGTAGTGCATGTCTTCTGAATGGGTTTAACCATCAGGCCTGGCTACAAGCCTCATCAAAATTGTCATTATGTGCATTTCATTAGATTTTGAATTTCTAATGTCTCTTCATTTTACAGTGACCGAGACTTCTGCATGGAAGAAGCAGTTCTCTCGGATTGAGACATATTGTTGACCAGATTAGAGTTTCTTTTAAAGTTCTCAGATTTTTAATTTCATTGCTCTGTCTTGCCCAACTTCACTTTCACATACAAAAGATTCCAGTGAGAAATTAATTATCTTATCTAATCACAATTCCTCTTAAATTCTTTGCACACAAATGTTTGCTTTTCAAATGTGGCAAAGTTATTATTGTAAGGCCAATAGACAATAGTGACAGGAAATTATTCATCTCAGAATTTAGGTTGCAATTTACAGCCCTCTGTTGAGCACCAGAATAAAATTTGGATGATGTTATTCCAATTTTAATTTTGGTTCAAGAGACTTCGTTCCTCATCTACTCTGCTGCTATCATGTCCCTGTCGAATCATATGGTTTTGTCTAATTCTTATTCCCACCGGATTTCTACGGTCTCCGGTCTAATGATGAGTATTCCGACTCATTCTACAAATGTGTCTATATGGGGTGCGTTTAAACTTTCCCTCAATAATTATAAAAAGGTAAATAAGAAGTGACTTACCGCAGCAGCTGGAGACAAGCAAGGAGAAGCTCAAACCTCTTTCCGGAGCTTTTTTAGACATTGCGCTGAAAAGACCCTCGCCAATATGAAACGGGAGATCACGGAAGGGACAGTCACCAACTGTAAGGCTCCACCCGCTAGCCCAAACAACGGAATCCAGCGGCCTGGACGAAGGTTGAACGCGTATTCGGTCTTTTACTTGCGCTTCTGAATTTATCAGGATCTAGTTTCAATTTTAGTCTAACTCCGTGCTTGATCTGACTCCAATTTCAAGTGATCATTAAATTTAGACTAATTAAAAATTGATCACAAATATCGCTTATATATTTAATTTAGATATTTGATTATTCTCGACATACCATATTTTCAATTATCCGTTCACTGGGGACCTAATGTCTCTTTTGAGCCTATAGCGTCGGCCGGCGCGGTCTCACGATCACAAACTCGCCAGTCCGATGTTAGTCAGAGGATGCAGGTAGACTAATACCTAGTTGTCTGCCGCCAACTGCTTGCTTATGACAAAAAGCGTAGTTTATTTAGTCTTTTCCCGTACAACTTGCTAGCACCAGTGATAGACAGAAATCTGAGGTCTCTGATGACGTGCCTACTGCTCCGTTCATGCATGAGCCTTCAGTTTGATCTATCCTGGCCGTAGATTTGAGGTAACCAAAGCCTCCTCACAGTCTAATAGTCATAATGATTTCAAGACAGTTCAGAATAAATCAAATATAACAATTTATTATTAGTCAGGTAAACGTGTCGTGCCAATTACATAAAACAATAAGCCAATTCAAAAATAAGAAAATACATAATATCAGTTGTTCAAAGATGAATCTAAGAGTAAAATGTTTACCTGGCTTCAAGAAGAAGATACATAGTATGGAACATATTAAATACCCTCCACACTACGGGCTGATCTGACTACAAATCGCCCCGACTTATTTGCAACTTTCCTTAAATACCACCAGAACAAAAGGCCCATAAACATTTATTCTCTGCCCCAAAACAGATTAGATCTATGTATGGGGATGAGAAGCCTCTCTAGGAGCTGTTCTCGTGCCCCAAATGGTCACACCTGTAGAGCAATGTTTATCAGGTTTTGAAAGGAGACCGCCCACAACAGAAGCACAGAGTTAACTTAAGTTTCCAATATTTCCCATAATATAAGTGACTGCTGTGAAATTGAGACCAGTTTACCCATCGCACCGAGACCTTTAAAATGATACCAAACATGAAGGGAAAACAACAGGTTCACAAGATACATGCTATGTGGTATTTGCATATTCTTAATGAACTTTGAGTGAACCCTTTTGGGGAGAAAGAGGAGATGCAGAGATGGCAGGGTGAGGAAGGGGTCATAAATGATCAAAGAAGATAAGTTAGGTTAGGGTGGTGTTGTCTGTTCTCTTTGGAGATCTTTTGTTGTCTTTGGAGATCTCTTCTCCAGGTTAGTTTCATGGCTTTATTGCATGGTATCTGTGAGTTCCTGAGTTAATTTCGTAAAGGAAATAATTTCACTCCCTACACCATCCACTTGATTGGCTCTATGACTCTCTCTCCTCTCCACCTGTGGCTGGTGTGTGGTGAACGCATTGGCGCCGTTGTCCTGTGGCTGCTGTCGCATCATCCAAGTGGATGCTGCACACTGGTGGTGGTTGAGGAGAGACCCCCCCCACCCCACCCCCACCGCCCACCGCCCCACCCACATCCCACATGATTGTAAAGCGCTTTGGATGTACAGCAATACACAATAAAGCGCTATATAAATGCATCATTCATTCATTCATCACCAGGCAAAGATTATGGGACAACACTGGGGTTTTACACAAGATGATAAGGGGTTAACACAGGACAGGTGAAGGTGATTAAACGTCATGGTACAAACAAGGGTAACTATGAGACCAAACAGGGACTAAAAAGGTTCATAATTGATGAATACATCGGAACCTAGAAAAGTAACTTATCAACTTTTCTGTATAATAAATGCATGTCACCTTTTTAGTCCTGTAATGTCTTGGTCCATTTTCTCATTGGTTTGATGAACTAATTATTTTATTTGAACTAGGCCAAAGAAAGATGATGCTCAAATGCCTTTTTATTGTTGTTACCTATAAAACATACAATAGCATAATGTGTGTGTGAACAAAGGGTAAACATGCCTTGCATAACCTTTAAAATATTTTGTTTTCACTTCTCAGATGACAAATGGGAGGTAATATTCATAACATTCCCACATACTTGTATAGCTAATGGCCAATTAGTCAAACCTGTTGAAAAATATTTTTTTTTACTAAACTGTAAATGTACTACTGGCACATACTGATGTGTCTTTACTTCTAAAATATATTCATGATTAAAAATAAATAAATAAATAAATAATAATAATAAAAATTACTAAGCAAAGTTTTGGAGTTTGTGTGTACAGAATCATTATACTGTTTTATATTTATGATCATCTTCTCCAGCACGAGGAGGTATCTGTTAAGATGTTTCACTGCATGAGAAAGAAAAATGGACTGGACAAAGTGATGAAGGACTGTGGATTGAATCTACACGAAGACATCACATTTATTGAGGAATTAATTCTGAAAGGACAAAAGGATGGCCAGGTAAAATGTGTTTAAGCTGCTGTTTCAGCATGTATCATGATACAGTGTCTAAGATCAATATATTTTCTATCTTTCAGTGGTCAATGAGAGGCAGAGATGAAGCCAAATCCTTCCTGTATGAGATTGTGGCAAATAAAGTGAACGGCATTGATGTGGACAAATGGGACTATTTGGCTCGGTAAGTACTATTTGAATGGGCTGTTTAAATGGTAATATTATTATTATAAACTGTGGCTTGCAGTCTTTAGGCTTGCATTTTGACTGTAAACATGAGTTCATTGTACATAGGATTTTAGCCATTTTTGCTAAGCTTTGTTGTTGTTGTTCTTGTGTAACTCTAGTACTAAAATTTGCCATCAGATAAACTTTCCAAATGTGGCTCATTTTAAATGAATTATTGGTCCATGGGTTGTTGCGTAGCTTAATTCCTCTCTTATTTTACACACAGAGACTGTCATTATCTCGGCATTCCATGTGGTTTTGACAATCAGCGCCTGCTGAAATCTGCTCGGTGTGTGAGATGAATGGAAGAAAACACATCTGCTTCAGAGACAAGGTGCCTGATAAATCACTTTTCATTTACACAGAGACAGTAAAAGTGAAGGGATTGTAGAATATACAAGTTAAATTGTTTTGAAACAATCCACAATAAGTAGGTAAATAGGTAATAGGCAAGGGTCACTTCACTGAGTAAAAACAAGCATGTATGGAAATAATTTACTTAAAGTCTTTGGGGGGAAAAAGAGCTGAATTGCAGTAATTGAAAAAAAAAAAAATGCATTGCATTAACAGTCCAGTCAACAATTTGATCTCACAGTGATGTCACCATGATGTCACAGGATACTCATGATGAGGTCACAATGTGAGGTAACAGTGAGTTAAAAGTGTAACCTCACAGCGCCCTCACTGTGTGCTCATACTAATGTGAGGTCAAAGTGCACTCACTGCGCAGAGACTAGGTACCCAGCATGCATTGCAGCGTGCAGCTTTTGACTGTCACCATTGTTGTGATTCATACACTGATTCTTGATGTCTCTCTTTGTTTTTAAATGACACCATAGTTCAAAATGTTTGTGAATTATGCTTTTAAAATAATTCATAAGTTACACTGTGTGACCCTATACTGTATAATCAAAAAGCTGTTATAATTAAAACGTTCAGATTAATAACACTTCAAACACAGTTACAGCAGCCCAAAAAAATATAATGTTATAAAGTCAAGGGTCAAGAGCCCAACTAATCACTTTGATGGTAACATCAAACGAAACAATAAAACATCTAATTCTCAATAAGTGCTTTTGTAGATGTCAGAAATAAAGTCAGTCTGGTTAGTAATGAGTGGAGCAGGTGATGCTGTTTGTGGAGTTGTTTAATCATTCTCTGCTGAGATCATGAGAGATTTAATGTATTCTTTTATTTCAGTTGATTTCATCGAAGGCTGTGTCTGGAAGTCAGTTGTATGTTTGGAGAAGGTTCTTATAACAGAAATCTGTTAGCTGGGCGTGCACTCGTGAGCTCATCATGTGAGAGCACTGTGATATCTCTGTGATAGTGTTGAGAAACAGGAAGTAGAATGATGCTGATATTTGAACTGCCTCCTCTCAACCTGCTCAACATTTTGAATTCACAATGAGTTCACATATTACTCACACTGTGAGGATCACCGTATGAGAATGGCGTGATGTCACTGTGATCATCGCGTGATCTCACATGTTGACTGGGAGTGCTTGCATTTAATGCATTGTATTTTCAGGACTTGCATTTTAGGGGCTGAAATCCACAAACATTTTGATTATTAAAAATTCAACATTCTATTCACCTCCCAGACTTAATTTCCAAAATATTCAGACTGTTTAAAAATATGACCTAGAATCAAAATCAGAAAGCTTTATTGCCAGGAATTTGGAATTTTGTTTAGTGACATAAGCTTCCAGTACACAGAGACAACAACAACATACAGACAATAAAAATAAGATGAGAATAAAATTTACACATATGTAAATATAAATAGACAAAAATTGAAAAATAAATTGAACAATAAATAAATTGTATGTACAGTTGTGCTATAGATGATAGAATGGAATAGAATGGAATGAGATGCAGGGATGTGCTAGGATGGAGGTGATAACAAATAAATATAAGGTTATTGCACATTTTTATTGCATAATGTAGGGAATATTTAACTGTTCTTGTGCCTGGCTGTCCTGGTATTTGGGGCTCTGTAGTGCCGGCAAGATGGCAAAAGTTCAAAAAGGGGGTGACTTGGATGTGAGGGATCCAGAGTGATTTTCTGAGCCGTTTTCCTCATTCTGGATGCATACAGTTCTTGAAGGGTGGGCAGGGGAGCACCAGTGATCCTTTCAGCAGTCCGAACCATTCTCTGTAATTCTCACAATAACACAGTTTCACTTGTTTGTCAGAAATGCATGTTCTTTTCTGTGCAAAAACCCATAAACCTTTTATTAACAATGCTACTTCTTTTCAAAATAAAAATGGTGTCTTGAATGAAAGTTGGCTTATTGTTTTTATTTTATTTTATTTTATTTATTTATTTTTATGTACATTTCACTGTTTCAGTCGGTGGTCTAGTTTGTGTCTCTCTGTTTCTCTCACAGGTGGCTGAGAATGTTTACGGCATGTTTCACACCAGATGCACTCTTCATCGTCAAGCCCTTCAGCACAAGATCGGCTACATCATTGACGTCAAGTGGGTTTTGTGTGTTTATTTTGTTCATTCTTCTGCATGCACCATGATATTTCTTTAGGTTTTACTGTTATTTACAGCTGTATGCTTGTTTCCATACATTAGGATCAAGGATGCACTTGTACTAGCTGATGGCAAGCTGATGATCTCAAAAGCCAAAGACAACATGCTGGAATACACCGAACTCACAGGTCAGCCAATGGATGAGTAGAAATTTTATTTTAAGAAGTAGCAAGGAAGGAAGACCTACACATTTGACTTATATATCTCAAACATTTTTTCAGTCAGGACCACTAAAGTCAAATATTTCTGATATATCAAATATTACTGATCATCTGAAGCATCTGAAGTTATCCACCATTTAATAGAAAGACAGCTGAAGGGAGGGTTTATTTTACTCTCATGACCCTCCTCAACTAATGTGATACTTGATTTCGCTTTTGTATTAAATTAATAGTTTGTATGTTATACAACTTTGCAAGTTATACTAATATTCTATTGACCCCTTCATTTTCCCTTCTCGTTTAAAAGATCACATTCTTGATGAAATCTTGAACCAGCCAGATACACGTTTATTTGTTGGAGAGGCCAGACTAATTAAAACTGAATTGAAGGTACCTTAATTTCTGCTAATAGTTAAACAGTCCAATAATAATAAAAAATATATATATATATACTTTGTGTGAATGATAACCAGTGCGCATTAACATATTGGTATTAACAGCATCAGGTAAATATTTTGCCAATTTCTAGTAACAGTATACAGCATGATGTATTATTCCCTGTATATATTGTATTTACTTATTTATTATATACACATGTATGAGCCCCAGAAAACACTTTTGTTTACACAGTGACAAAACATTTATTTGCTTAGCAGAATTGTTTATATGAGAACATGCTTATTTTGATGAATGTTTAAAAATATCTAAACATGCAAAATTCTTCAATTTATGCATATGTGCAATGTGTATGTAATGTGTGTGTGTGTATATATATATATATATATATATACACTGTAAAAAATGCTGTAAAATTTACAGTAACTTACTGGCAATTTTGGTTGCCAGTAAGACTGTAAATTTACAAGAGTACTGTAAATCAATAATTACAATTGTACTGTAAAAATACAGCAAACTCTTGCATGCTGTAAAATTGTTGTGATGGTGTGAACATTTGATAGACTTATTTCATTTGATTCTACTAAGAAGGAACATTTCTTAATATAAAACTGCAAACACTTAATTTATAATAGTAAAGTTACTAAAAACATGACTTTAACTCAAATCGTTGCAATTTATCATAAGCAATAGCACACATGCATGTGGTAAAGCACTTAACAAAGAGATCATCACTGTATCAGCAACTCTACAGTTACTGTCTTTAAATAAAGCAGCAGAACATCAGTGTTTGTGGCTCATCATTGACTGAAGCACAGGCTCTACTCTCCACCACAATGGTGATCCACAAAACTAAATTAAACTAATAGATCTCTCTTGTGCAAAATAATACAGTTCAGTTAAATATTTACTCTCCTTATAGATAACACCTGCTGTTATCAAGCAGAATCACTGAATGAAAGAGAAACAAGAGCTACAACTGACTTCAGCCACAGCCTTAGATGAACTCAAATGAAATACAAGACATCATTAAATCTCTCAAGATCTGATTAAACAACTCCACAAACAGCATTACCAGCTTCACACATTACAATTTGACTTTATTTCTGTCATATGTCTATACAAATAATTTGAGAATTAACAGAAGTTTATTTGTTTTATTGAAAACGTTTCGTTTGACCTCACCATTGTGGCAATCAGGGCTTGCTTTAGTTGGGCTCTTAACCATCAAGTTTTAATCTTAGTTTTTATTTTGGCTGCTGTAACTGCGTTTGTAGAGCACTTTTGTTATAGCGTGAATAGCCAGGAAAATGTGTGGTTACGTGCTTGTGATTGACTATTGATAATGATGTTATCGTTATTTAGTGGTTTGATTCACTGATCTCATTCAGAGGCTGATCTTTAAAGACATGGTGTGGATTTTTTATTTGTTAGTTTGGTGTTGTTTACAGCTGCTATATGACCAGATTGATAAGATGACAAACTGCTACTGAAAAATTTAAAAATGTCTTATACACAAAACTTTTAGTACTACGGCAGCAATTAGACACACACAGACATCAAGAATCAGTGTATGAATCTCAACAACGGTGACAATCAAAACCAGTTTCTCCAAGTCTTGACTGGAAACAAAACATCTAATTCTTGCAATGTTTTTGAGATGATAGTATGCTGATTTAGTTACTGCTTTGACATAACTACTAAAACTAAGGTCTGTCTCCAGAAACACCCCAAGATTTTTGACTTGGTTTTCAGTTGATTGACCCCTAGAGTCAAGGTATGCATTCACCTTGAGAACTTCATCTTTGTTTCCAAATGCAATGACTTCAGTTTTCTCCTTATTTAACTGAAGAAAGTTCTGGGACATCCAACAGTTTATTTCATCAATGCATTGGCAGAGGGAGTCAATGGGGCTGTAGTCATTTGGAGATAAGGCTAGGTAAATCTGTGTATCATCAGCATAGCTGTGATAGGCAATTTTGGTTCCTTCTCATTATTTGACTTAGTGGGAGCATATACAGGCTAAACAAGAGCGGTGCAAGAATTGAGCCTTGTGGGACTCCGCATGTCATGGACGTCCACTTAGACTTATGCTCTCCTATACTCACATAA
>NC_081155.1:3781127-3864701 GCF_012432095.1 Onychostoma macrolepis
AAAGCTAAGAGAGCTTGTAGTTAAATATTTTTGGTTAACTGTTATTGGTGATCATCATCACTGATTTATTTCAGTTAGTGTCAAACAATATGGGTGATTCGTAATTAATTTCATATTGTATATGGTAGTAATATTACTCTACAAGTTAAGCTGACAAACCATTATGAAAGAATTTAAAAGCCTTTTATGCACAAAACCATAAGAGTTACAACACCATTTAGACACACAGACATCAGGAATCAGCACATGAACCTCAACAATGGTGACTACTAATAATAAAAATAAAATTTAAAAAATGTGCAAAGCATGCTGGGTGCCAGTACAAAACTCCCAGCATACACTGCAGCATGAATAAATTATGCAGCTGAATGTTCTTAATATTTTCTTTATTTGCTTTTATTTGGTGTTGTTTTTGTTGTTACTTTTCAGTAGACTGTTTTGTGATGTTCAGAGTTGAACCGTTTTTTTTTTTATATCGTTTTGATTGTCACCAATTTTGAGATTCATATGGTGATTGTTGATGTCTGTGTGTGTTTAAGTTCTGCCGTAGTTCAAAACATTTATTTGTGCATATTCTGGTTAGAGCTGTTTCACAATATTCGATTGTAGTAATCAATGGTGCAATTAACATATCACATGTTTAATAAGAGACTTAACGTGGTATAATCAGTGAATTAAACTAGATCATGTTGGTTTTGATATCACAAACATCAGTCTCAGATGATTAAAGATTATTTTGGCTTCTTTTGCTTTAAAACTATGCTTAATAAACACAGCTAATTAAAACAACCAAACAAAACCAATGTTAAAGAGTCACGATTCAAGATCCCAACTAAAGCAACCACTGATCGCCAATATGGTGACTTCAAATGAAAGTACAATAACTAAAATCTCAATAAGAGCTTTTGTACACATATGACATAAAGTAAAAGTGGTTAGTAATAAGATGCTGGTGTGGAGTTGTTTAATCACCCTCTTCTGAAATCTTGAGAGATTTCATGTGTTTTATTTCAGTTGATTTCATCTTGGCTTTAGCTGTAAGTTTTATTTATCTTTTCTTGTTTCTCGTTCCTTCAATGATTCTACTTGTTAACAGCAGGTGTTCATCAATAAAGCTCAATCCTAATTTAATTAGTCACTTAATTCTCTCATTAATTCATCACTGCTTCAGTGTTACTTCAACACTCTGTAGTGTGGACACATAGAAGTGCTCTTTAAAACTGAGGATTTTGCTGTGGGATTAAAGGGGTTAAATTTGTGAGATGACAAAACATTCTGTGAAATGTAATTTTAACAGAAATATACCGTAAATTTAATTTACGGAAGCAAACTGTAAAAAACAGTAGATTACTGGCAACCACAGCTGCCGGTATTTAACCGTAAAATCAAGACAAAAAAACAGCAAAATACTGTTAAACCTAACAGTCAACTTCCTGTTGTGTTTTGTGGGTCACCATTGTGCTGGAGAGTAGAGCCTGTGCTTAAGTCAAGGACGGAGAGAGGGACACTGATGTCATGCTGCATGTTGCTTTATTTAAAGGCAATAACTATGTAGCTGTTAGTTTTAATCGCACATGCATGTATGCTGCTGTTATTTGCAAGAGATTTGGGTTGGATTGATGACTTTACATAAATCAGTAAGATTTTCTACACGGATTTAAACTAAATAGTTCTCAATACTCTTGTGCTCATATTACATAAACATTATAAATATTAGTTTATAAACAAATGGCAGTTGGATAATTTAAGCGTAGTCGGTTTCTGCAAATAAGATGAGTTAATTGAAAGGTTTGTGTATTAACATTGTATCAGTTAATGAGATACGTTTTCACTGTAAATTTAAACAGTTCTGTAAATCCTAAAATGTTGCTACCGTATTTTCACGGTAAAATTCTGGCAACTACAGCTGCCGGTATTTTTCCGTAAATTTAACAGATTTTTTTTACAGTGTATATATATATATATATATATATATAGCACATGCATATATTACAGTATATTTAAGCATATAAAGAAACTATTACATGTAAAAATATAGTGCCTTTTTGGTTTTGATTGCAATATATTTTTTATATGTATCAATATATATACATATATGGTCTATGCATATATTGCAATATATTGGAAAATATAAATATTAAATCCCATATATGATAATATATTGCCTAATATATTACATGATATTTTCCAATATACTGCAATATATTTTTGTTTCATAAGGGAACACAAAGTGAAAGTTAACAATGGAAAGCAAACACAGATCAGCTGTTCTTCCGGACAAGCAGCACTAGCTGTTCTCCACACATGTAACAGAACCTGTTTCACTATCAACCTTTAATTCCTGCAAATCACAGAATGTTTTTGTTTACGTGAGCATTAACACACCTTTCCACACCTTACAGTTGAACCTGCTCAGCTGCGTATTGTCACAGGGGCGTTTTATGTTTTTCAGGGTATCTGTCACATTTACTAAAAAGACACACCTGAAAAATCAGACAAAGCCATGACACGCACTAGGAAAAACATGACAAAAGAAAATATTAAACAACAAAATACCACAGCTATTTACCCATCAAACCTGTTACATACATGCAAAGTTTTATGAGAAGTATTTTTGGATCTAAAAGTGATCGTGAGGTTTAATTTTTCAAAATAACTTTTCCACAGAAGAAAGTAAGTCATACAAGTGTGGAATAACATTGGGGGCAGTACATTTAAAATGTTTGCGTAAATTATTCCTTAAGCATTCATGATGTAATATTTGCATTACATTTACAGATATTGGCTAAACAGGCTCACCTGTCAATCCTCATCGTGAGACAAATAAATATAAAATAACTAGATAGAAAATATTGTTCAACTGGCAGCTGCATAATTTCATATAGTATTTTCAGCAGCAGTCCATCTAATGTGTCTCATGCCAGTGAAAAAACTGAACATTTGTCTGAGACACACCTTCATAACGACAATACTTTCCTGCACATGTATTCCATCTGTTAGCACAAAACATTACCTTGTGAGAAGTCCAATATTAAATTGTTTTGCATTTTTGGAGCCTATGGTGTGTTGAATTTTGTTTGGTCTGTGGAACTTTATCCTTTATCAACTGGCACACATCCTGCATTTTCTTGCAGATCATATTATAACTGACTCCTCTAAACATACATACAATATTTCTACTCATCACATCTTTCTCATCACAATTTATGGACAATATACTGGATTCACTTGCTTTAAAACACTGAATATTTTTCATTATTCTTATGAATATTTACACAACAGAAACCAAGCCCTGTGTGTTTAATCTGTCTGAACGTTTTATTGTGGTGTTGTTTTTTTCTTGTTCTGAAGTATGATATTTGGTCTTTGATCAGTAAAACACATCCAACAAAAGATCATCAATTCATGTTAGATTATTACAAAAACTCCAGAGAAAAAGACAAATGAACAAACAAAATGAATCAACTGCTAATAACAGGATCAGTGTTGAGTGATGAAGACTGATGTACACACAAAGGTACAAATCTGTACATTTTAAGGTACAAGTGGCCATCACTGGGATGGTACAATTGAAGTGTAAAATTTTGTATATCTAGTTGTACCTCTTAACAGAGGTGTAAAACCCAGGGGTCAGAAATAGTGATGGTGAAATAAAGCTTCATGAAGCATTAAGCTTGGTTCACAAAATTTCTGGAGGCTTTCTTTGCTCACAATACCACCTGGTGGTCAAAGAGTGTAAAACAAGCAGATATATTGAGACACCCCTTGCTGCAGACTGTAGCGAGGTGACGTCAGGTATCTACGTCAGGTATATGTTTACCGCGCATGTGCAAAGTGACGTATGGTATGTCTATGACACGCATGCGCATTGCATGTGTAATTTGCATTACGTGGTGACAGTAGGTGTTTTTGCGTCGTGCGTGACGTAACACGTCATAAAAACGCATGTGCATACTTAACAGAATACTCTAATAAACTGTAAAAGTATTAAGAACCCTAAGGTGGAAAAACAATAAAATGTAATACATCACATATCCATGATTTTAACCATGTCTCATCTCAGGTAAAATGATACGGAATTACAGAGTTTATTCTGTAATATCTGTGTAGTATTTTATTTACAATTTATTAACATTCTGTTGCACTTTACTTCACTGTGTATATTGTAATATTACCCTTTAACGGCACCTTATATATTTCTTATTAGGCTAGACAACATTACAAAAGATAACATCAGTCGTCAGCTCTAGTGGTGCAGATGGTAAAACATGTGTTTTTCACGCGATCGACACAGGTTCGAATCCGCCTTTTAGCAAAGTTTTTTCTCCCTTTTCAAATTTCAAATCACATCAAAAAAGCATTTATTTTCAATAAAAATTAAGGAAATAATCAAAAAGTTGTGAGGGAGGTCTTTATTGTCCCAATAAGGTGATATCCATTTAATAATTTGAATTAAAATTCTAATTTACACTCAATACGTTATTATTGCATAACGTTAATGTTTTATAATGTACTACAATACTGAGGTACAGGTAATTACCACTGTTTGCAATAAGTAGTTTAAAGGTGCTGTATGTAGGATTTTGACTCTACAAAAGCATAAAAATGCCATAATATGTTTGCAGATATTTAAGAAACATGCTACGTTAACATTCTGGTTTATCTGAAAAACAATGCTATAGTCAGTTATTCTCCTTTGAAAATGTGCATTCCGGCCCGGAATGTCTGTGTTTTTTATGGTTTGTGAAACCCGCCCACTGCCAGTTTACCCAATTGTATTTCGGCACCGCGGGTTGCCAGTTGGCGGAAAACACAGCGTATTTAATTGTATTCATAGTCATGTGTGCTAGTTTCTGTTGGTGTCGTTAATCTGGCATCCTGCGTGTGCGTCAAGTCTGAGGAGCAGGGGCCGGGTGAAAAAAACCAAGTCCACCCGTCTGCAGCAAGTACTCCTATTAAATATTAAAATAGAGCAGAAATACTTATATTAATAAAGTAATGAACTGCATGCATTGCAAAAAAAAAATAAAACAAAATAAATACATACATACATACATTTATATATATATATATATATATATGTATGTATGTGTGTGTGTGTGTGTGTGTGTATGTTTCTCATATTTGTCATCTTTTGCATTAACATTATCAAAAATTAATAGATACTGTCAGAGGTGGAAAGTCCGGGGGTCAGAAAGTAAAAGTCCTGCCATATGTTTATTCCACCCATGAACTCAGACAGCTGATTTCACCAGAGGAGGAACCAAGTCATTCCTTTCAAGTCACAAGCAAGTCTCAAGTCAAATCCCAAGTCCTCAAAGAGTTAAAGTTAATGAGATAATTAAGTGACTAATTGAATGATGATTGTGCATTAGTGATGAACACCTGCTGTTATTGAGAATTACAGAGGATCAGCTTTTGATGTTTTATTGGTTAAAATGATGCCACCATCATGGAGATCAGTGTTTGCTTTAGCTGGGCTCTTGCCCCTTGATTTATAGTGTTATAGTCTCTCTGCAGCAATGCATGTGGTGTTGTACAGTGAACAGCTGTTAGCTGTTATCATATGATGAGCTAATCATCAGGTATTGATCTGTTTACATCCAATATAACTTTTTATTTTCTTTCGTTTATAGGTTTGGGTTTTGAATAACCAATCCTGTAAAACTACAGCATGCAATGAAAGTGTTGCTCTAATAGTTATAGTATATTGAATGAATTTTAAATCTATGTAATGCATATAAATATTTGAACTCCAGTAATGTTTACACACAAACAGATATCAAGAACCAGCATATGAATCTCAACAATGGTGACAATCAACAAAATGCTTCATGTTGCAATGCATGCTGGGTAACACCGTAGTAAAAACTCCCAACATGCACTTCTGCATGAATAATCATTGTCACCACTGTTGAGGACCGTATGATAAGTGGTCATGCCTAATAGCCTGAGCGATGTAGTTCTTCTTTTTTCTAATATTTAAGCATTATGGTGACACTTGTTTAATAGGAATTTTTGCAGTTCTGTAATAGCTGAATGTTAGTCAATAAACTAAACAGAGACACCTTCATGATGTTCATTCAAATGACTTAAAAACAGAAAGTGTAAGCTCATCTGCTTCCTCGAGCTTTTAATTCAGCAATGTGCAGATGCACAAATATTTGCTGTGAAGTAAAATTGCAATTGCTTAAAAGCAAACCAATTTGAATTATTAAAAGGGCCAAGAGCCCAACTAAAGCAAACACTGATCTCCATGATGGTGGCATCATTTTAAGTAATAAAACATCAACATCTGATCCTCTGTAATTCTCAATAACAGCAGGTGTTCATTACTAATGCACAATCATCATTTAATTAGACATTTAACAATCTCGTGAACTTTAACTCTTTGAACACTTGAGATTTGACTCGAGACTCGTTTGTGACTTGAAAGGAATGACTTGGTTCCTCCTCTGGTGAAATCAGCTGCTGAGTTAATGAGTGGAATAAACATATGGCAGGACTTTTACTTTTTGACCCCTGGACTTTACACCTCTGGTATGTAGCCTGTGTGTGTGTGTGTATAATCATATGGATGTATATGTGTGTGTGTGCACGTGTGTGTGCGTGCATGTACAGTATATGTATGCATATGTATGTATGTAGCCTGTGTGTGTGTGTGTATAATCATATGCATGTATGTACAGGTGCTGGTCATATAATTAGAATATCATCAAAAAGTTGATTTGTTTCACTAATTCCATTCAAAAAGTGAAACTTGTATATTATATTCATTCATTACACACAGACTGATATATTTCAAATGTTTATTTCTTTTAATTTTGATGATTAGAGCTTGTAGCTCATAAAAGTCATAAATCAGTATTTCAAAATATTAGAATATTTACATTTGAGTTCGAATAAATGACCATCCCCACAGTATAAATTCTGGGTATCTCTTGTTCTTTAAAACCACAATAATAGGGAAGACTGCTGACTTGGCAATGATCCAGAAGACGAACACTGACACCCTCCACAAAGAGGGTAAGTCACAGAGGGTCATTACTGAAAGGTGCGGCTGTTTACAGAGTGCTGTATCAAAGCATATTAAATGCAAAGTTGACTGGAAGGAAGAATTTGGGTAGGAAAAGGTGCACAAGCAACAGGGATGACCGCAAGCTTGAGAATACAGTCAATCAAAGCCGATTCAAACACTTGTGAGAGCTTCACAAGGAGTGAACTGAAGCTGTAGTCAGTGCATCAAGAGTCACCACGCTCAGACGTCTTCAGGAAAAGGGCTACCAAGCCACTTCTGAACCAGAGACAACGTCAGAAGCATCTTAACTGGGCTGTGGAGAAAAATAACTGGACTGTTGCTCAGTGATCCAAAGTCTTCTTTTCAGATGAAAGTACATTTTACATTTAATTTGGAAATCAAGGTCCTAGAGTCTGAAGGAAGAGTGGAGAGGCACAGAATTCATGTTGCTTGAAGTCCAGTGTGAAGTTTCCACAGGTTGTGATGATTTGGGCTGCCATGTCATCTGCTGGTGTTGGTCCATTGTGTTTTCTGCACTGTAAAATATACAAAGTTGAGTTAACTTAAAAAAATAAAGCAACCAGCTGCAAAGCTTTTTTTTTTTTTTTTTTGATATTTTGATAGTTCTCTTTTTATTTATTATCTACAAAATGCTGACAAGGCCTAAAATGTTTATTTCCTAATTAGGATGCAAGAATGCTAAAAAATTATATTTTTTTTCTGGTCAGGAAAACTTTACCAGACTGCAGCAACAGTGTACTTTGAACAAGCTTTGGAGCTGTTTGTTCCACCGTATAAGATTTGAGCTGTATATATAGCTGCATTTCACAGTCAACTAAATGCAATAAATATGCCAATCCCCATGGTGTAGTGTGTTCTTTGGAGTGTGCATAATAACATCAAAGTGGTTTGGTGTTAACTTGGGTAGCGAAAAGTTATTGAAACTTTAATTTGCAGGTAGGATTGTGGATGGACCTTCAGCACCACATATGTGGACAGCGCCATGTCATTCAAACATAGCCAAGTTAATTTGAGGTTTAAAGCTTAGCAGTAGTATATTCAGTAAGTTTAGAGAAAGACATTGCAGACCATTTTTAATTTCTACCATCACTGTTTTCTATGGGGTTCTCCTTTGACACAACTTCCAGTTCAATAGCTTTCCAAGGGGGCACACAACGTTACAAAACAAGTTTCTAAATATTTAGCTGACCCTTTTCAACATATCAGAAGTCTTTAAAGTACAAGTATTTGCTCTAAATGGTACAATTGCAACATTTCTGTATTACACTTTGCTCATAATGGTTTCAGAGTTCTTTTAAAGCAAATAATTCCTCTACACTGTAAAAAATAAAAAGTTGAGTTAACTTAAAAAAATAAAGCAACCAGCTGCAAAGCTTTTTTGAGTTTACTGAACTTCAGGCCTACACTGTTAAAAAAAGAAAGAAAGTTGAGCCAACTTAAATGTTTAAGGCAACAAACTTAAAATGCCTTAAAATGTCAAGTTATGTGGACTTAAATTGTGAAGTTGTCTTAACTGACAATAAAGTTGACAGGACTTACAAAAACAAGTGCAATAAACATCATTTACGTTTTGTGAACTTAAATTGTGAAGTTGTCTTAACTAAGAATAAAGCTGAATAGACTAAAGTGCAATGAACAATATCACTTTAAAAATTTAAAATGACAAGTTCACTGTAAAACCCGACTAGTCACGTTAACTCAAACCGTTTGAGTAAACCAATTCCCTTTGGCTTAAACCATGTATGTTTTAAAACTTGCAGTTAAGTAATTAAGTGATTAATTAAGTGCTGATTGAGCATTAGTGATGAACACCTGCTGTTAACAAACACAATCACTGACAGAAAGAGAAACAATACTAATAATAATATCTTCTGTAGATGTCTGACAGAAATAAAGTCAGTCTGGTTATTAATAAGTGGAGCTGGTGATACTTTTTGTGGGGTTGTTTAATCAGATTTTGAGAGATTTAATGTATTTTATTTCAGTTGATTTCATCTAAGGATATGGCTAAAGTCAGTTGTAGTAGTTCTTGTGTTTCTCTTTTCTTCAGTGATTCTGTTTGTTAACAGCAGGTGTTCATCACTAATGCTCAATCAGCACTTAATTGATCACTTAATTACTTAACTGCAAGTTTTAAAACTTACTTGGTAAGAGTCTGCTCTGCTCAATACAGCCAGGGTTGCCAGGTCTGAGTGACGAGTCAAAAAGTTAGGGTAAATGGTTTGAGTTACCCTAACTTTTTGACTCGTCACTCAGATCTGGCATCCCTGGCTGTATTGAGCAGAGCAGACTCTTTCAGTTTAGTGTAAGGTATGTTTTCTATCTGTCAAACACTGTGTAGATGAATATTCCAGTATAAATACTTTATAAAAAAAAGCATTAGTGCTCCTCACCCAAGTCGTGACACAGACCAGCAATCAGACCAGGTAATTTTGAGTTCTGGCTGATTGGCATGAAGAACTTTCACCAGACGTCCTGTTCAATATGCCGCACTATAATACACAAGTTTTTCATAATCAAATATATTGAATCTAGCAAAAAAGAGGAACTATTTAGTTTGCTTGCATATTATGTGATCACTGATCATGCATTTTTGTTGTTTTATTATTATTAATATTAATCTAAAATTCTTACATTTTAATTGTACATTATTAATTGAATGCAGATTTGATTATAACACAATCTCACCCAATGGAGTGTTCAAAGCGATTGTGAGAAGCGCCCGGATATACCAGATATGTTCCTCCCAACTGTTTGATGTGTCTCAGTCTCTGAAACTGAGGAGTGTCAATGATCTTCACCAGCAGGGGGTGCAGCACAATGTGACCATGAATGGAGTCGTTGAAGATCTATAGGATAAAAAACAAACCAGTTTATCACACTAACATGCAATGCCTTTCACAGCTCAATGTACAAAGTTTTGAGAATATTCCCTGTTAGCTGGGTTATGAGTGAATCATTGAATCATTCACTCAACTGATTTCAATTGATTAATTGGTTAATTTGGTTCATTCAGGAACAGAAATCTGTTTTGGGTTTGATTGGAAAAGTTTTGTTGTCGGAGCAACACATTTTCTCCATGGTTCCTCCATTTGGAATTATTCCTTCTTATGTCTAAAAAATGGAAAGAACTTTTACACATGGACATGTGCTGACATTATGGCGGAAAATTACCACAATCCACAACACCACTATACCCAGTCAACACGTGAGATCACGCAATGATCACAGTGACATCACACCATTCTCATAGAATGATACTCACAGTGTGAGTAATATGTGAGCTCATTGTGAACTCAAAAAGATGAGCGGGGTTAGACATCTACAAAAGCGCTTATTGAGAATTAACAGATTTAGATGATGATGTTTTATTGTTTTGTTTGACATTATCATCGTGGTGAGTAGTGTTTGCTTTAGTTGGGCTCTTGATCCTTGACTTCATAACATTATATTTTTTGGGGTTGCTGAAACCGTGTTTGAAAAGCACATTTGTTATAGCAAGGAAAAGCAAATAAACATTTTATCTTGCAGTGACCGCTCATCTGATCGATCAACAGCGCCAAAGCGGTAAATGATTATTTTAAACTTTTTTTTCGGTTGGATTCAATGTTATCTTGTTTGAACGTTAGGCCCGGGGCGAAGGCATGCGAGCTACCACGCTGTGCGCTGGACACATGGCCAAACTATGACTATTTATGGAGATTTTTATAAATACAATTAAGATTATTTGTTTTATTTGCAGAGATTGAGCTGATCGGTGAGCATCAACAACTCCAAAACGGTAAACAATTATTTGAAACTTTTGCACTTGGATTCGATGTTATTTTGTTTTGCACGGTAGGTCTGTATGGAGACGTGCGAGCTACCATGCTGTGCGCTGAACACATGGTCAAACTATGACTATTTATGGAGATTTTCTTGTTTTTATTTTTATAAATACAATTAAGATTATTTGTTTATTTGCAGAGACTGAACTGATCGGCGAACATCAACAACTCCAAAACGGTAAACAATTATTTTAATCTTTTTAACTTTTATTTGGACGGATTGACCGTTATCTTGTTTTGTACCGTGTACCATGAGAGCGAGATACCGAGCACGTAGTCAGACTATGAGTGGGTATGTTTAAAGTTAGCAGCATGGACATTGAGCAACTTATAAATTCGATTAATTTTTATTTTTATTCTTTTAGATTGTATTGATCTCACTCAGGAAATCAACGAATGTGAAGACCAGGCCTGTCATTGTGGGTCTAACAACGAGAACAGTCGCAGCCCTCTGAGGAAAAAGAAAAGATTTGTTGGCTTAGTTAATCCTTCACAAAGGGGAGAAAAAGGATTATGCAATGGTGTTTTATTTTAATATTTTATAGTTGTGCTATTGTCTGTAATACTTGAATGTTTCATTGCATAGATCTTCAAAAAGTGTTATAATAATAATAATAATAAAAGTTAATATTTTACATAGACTAAATAGATTCGTCTGGTAAATGCATCAGAAACCTTATGCTACTTTAGATCCACCTAGTGATTAAAATGTGTTTTTATTTTTTATTCTATTTTTATTTTAAATGGATACTATGGTGACACCTGGTGGTTAATTTTTTTTATTTATTTACTTTTTTATTTTATTTTTTTTTATTTATTTATTTATTTTTTTTTATTAAATACAGATAGGTCATCAGAACCCCCCAGATCTGTCAGTTTTACCGAGCCTGAGATAATTCAAGGTAATCATAGCATATTTTTATTTACCAAACAAAATTGTTGGGTTTATTAATTATTTACAATTTTCATGCAACTTCAAAGGTTTGTCACAGTTTAACCTCCGTTCATTCTTTTTCAGATAGATGGACAGACCCCCAACAGTTCCGAAGATGTCGCTGAGTTGGAGATAATTCGAGGTGTGGGTGTGTGCGTGTGCGTTTCATATTTAATAACAAAGAAATTTTGTTACAACTAATTCTTTAAAGTGTTGTTTAAAAAACTCTTATTTATATGACAATGTTTTTTTTTTTTTTTTTTTGTTTTTTTTTTAATTCTATACAGACCGTAGCACTGACGATGCAGCAAACTGGACTGAAAGTCAGATGAATAATTGGGAACGAGCTGGCTGGTCGAGCGATCGCAGTGAAAACTCACCGCGTGGAGGTAGACTGACACCATTTGCCTTTCAAGACCCAGTCGAGGAAGACCGTCAAAATGCTGTGCAGAATGAGAGCGTAAATCTGATGCGTGATTTTGTTAATGAGAGATTTGATGCTTTGCGTGAAGAGTTGGTTAACAAACTGAACGAACAACATGATGATTTTCTAGCCAGGCAGACTGCCTTCTTCAATGATCTTCATAATCGAATGGATGCAAGGTTTCGCGAGCTGCGAGGTAATTTACATCAGGTGACCGAGAATCGTATGCGCTGTATGCAAACGCGTATGTTTGAAAATTTCACGTCAGTTCACGAAAATGTACAGCAGCAACTCCATGAGCGAAGATTAATAGTCTCATTGCTTTGCTCGATTAACGGTTGTTTGCAGCAACGATAGAGAATTTTCTGTAACCAACATCTCTATTTTTAATACTTCTGTAACCATCATTCATACCTGTTTTTATTGATATCATTTTCTGTAATCTGTTTTACCTTTCAACACACTGTAACCAACCTCTCTATTTTTAATACTTATGTAACCATCATTCAAACCTGTTTTTATTGATATAATTTTCTGTAATCTGTTTTATCTTTCAACACACTGTAGCCGGCCTCTCTATTTGTTTGTAGTACATGCTGTCGCCATTTTGTTTTCTAGTCAAATTATAAAGGCGGCCATTTTGTTTGTAGTACATGCTGTCGCCATTTTGTTTTCTATTCAGATTGTAAAGGCGGCCATTTTGTTTGTAGTACATGCTGTCGTCAAACAGTCTTCTGAGAACGCCAACAGGTATGGCTGACAAGGGGTGTGTTTTATGGGGTTCGAAGCGGCATTCGTGACCATGGAATAAACAGCCGTTGTATTCCAACCCGTATCTTGCAACACCCTTTCTCATGCGTGATAAGCGGGCCTTCCAATAGCGGGGAGACCTATTTTGTAAAACGTCTGATGGAGAATGGTTTAAATATGATTTCTAAAAAAATTGAAAACATTGTTTATATTTACAATTGTTGGCAACCTCTGTATGATGAACTGCTTAAAATGTACAACATTAAATTTGTTGAAGGAATACCACGTCTCTGAATGATGATCATTTACTCCTCGTCAACAAAGCTAATCTTCTGATTTTGGACGACATGATGAGCGAAGCCAGCGGGAACGCGCAAGTCCAAAAAGTCTTCACACAGTTTTTACACCATCGTAATCTTAGCGCTATTTATATCGTACAGAATTTATTCGCTCAAGGTAAATCGAGCAGAACCATTAGCTTGAACACAAATTATTTAATCTTGTTTAAAAAAACCCGGGACGCTAATCAAGTCATGGTGCTTGGGAGGCAAATGTTTCCGACCAATGCGAAATACTTTATGGAGTGTTATCAAGACACTACCAGTCAGCCTTACGGATACCTCATGATAGACTATAAAGCGAAAACGCCCGAACAGTACCGGCTCAGAACGGGGCTGCTTTCCGATTGCCAAGTGGTCTACCTCCAGAAAGGAGGTAAGTGATCATGGCCGCCAAACTCTGTAAATACCTACCTCTGTTAAAGATGTTACATAAAGCGAGGCCTAAACAACAACGTCTTATTTTACAGTCGTTGTCCGGCAAGCTCATTTTAGCACTCTGCGAAGTAGTGCTAAACATCCTTTATGGTACAATTCTGATCAACCGACAGCAGTACCAAAAACTAATAAGGAGAAAATCAGAAATTAAATTTCTCGCCGATAAGAAAATCGGTATAACCGCCAAGAAACGCGTTTTCAACCAGACCGGCGGTTTTCTTCTACCGCTCCTAAGCATAGCGATACCCTTCATTTCCAGCTTAATAGCGTCTAGACAGGGTTGAACATGGAGTACTCCGAGAAGGTGTATCTTGTTTCCCAGAACCAGCTGGATATGCTGAAATCCGGAACCCCTCGCGAGAACATTCAACAGGTTGTAGAGAACGATCTGGATACAGCCATAAGAAATATTTTACTCAGGACCGATTTAGATCAACGTGAAAAAGTCAAACTTTACTCAAACATACTAACTAGGTTTTTAACTATCGTTAAACAAGGGGATCGTGAGAACGCTGTTTTAACCTTATCGTTACCAAATCCCGATCCTGGCCATAAAGATGTTCCCCCCAATACCTCAGCCGAAGATGACGGGGGTTCGGAAGACGTCGTAGACGAAGTTCTGAAGAACGTGTCTGCGAGAAGCGTGAAAAACAGTCGATACATATTAGACAAAATGTCTAAAGCTAAAGGACTCAGTGCTTGGAACGAATTGGGTGAATTTGTGTTTAAGGGTAAACCCGTGCCAGGTTCGCACCTGCTCGATCTGCTAAAAAATGTTACAGCGCCGCACCAGGTCCGGGATGACCGAAGACCTCTAGGTTGGTCAGAGTTTCTGCAGGCGTTTGCCGAATTAAACATACCATTTTCTACCGTACCGAATAATCATGTTAGATGTATGATTAGTTCTTTAAAAAGCAAGCCTGGAGGTATCGTATACACGCCGGAGCCCTCACGTCCTTCTAAAAAGACGGCCAAAAAGAGAATTTCACGAGCTCTGAGGACCGACGGACGGACCTACGTTCAAATCACCGACTATCGATCGAAGACCGTGGTTAGAATTTTAGAGATGTAATCTTTATATGTTGTGTATACCTAGCGTTTCAATATTTTTTCAATAAATGTCTGTAAACCGATGTCGGCTTTAAGAGTCTTTATTTACGATCAATCAAATACATTGGATAATTCAATCATGCAACATATATGAAATACACATCTGCACACAATGAATACACGAAAACATTTTTTCATTACAAACATTAGATCCAAGTCTTTTCACAAATAGCGACCTTTCAGGCAGATGATCGCTCGGAAGCACCCCGAGAAAATGAGTGTTACACGAAATTTTATCCATGATGGCCGTGAGTTGTATCGTGTTCATTTTTCTGTTCAGTAGTAATCGACCAGGACCTGTCTGCGGTTAGACACCTCGATGATGCTGTCAAACACGGCGTAAACGATGAGATTAATAGTTTGCGTCAGCGGTTGTCTGAAGCGTGCTTCGAGCCTGATATTCCCGGACTTGATGAGCGATATGTGCTGACCGCAATCTTCGTCAGGCGTGAGGTTAAAGGCGTAAAGCGAATACCCTCTCAGAAAATCATCCCTGTTGATAGAGAGAGCCTGATTTTTAAGATGCCTTCCGGTAGCGGTCGCCAGCTGATAAAATTCTCCTACGGTGGCTCCTGCGGCAAAGTTTGGTTGGAGAGGCTTGGCGGGAAATTGCTGTCCGTCTACGTAGACAGCCAGGAACTCCAAATCGTAATGTTTGAACGCGAACGGGTTTTTATTGTAGGACCTGGTGAAGGCATCATTATCTACCATAGCCAGGACGATAGATTTCGGCAATGTCCCCAAAAACAAATTTTCTTGATTTGATACTCAGGAACCTACGGGTTCCAGCGTGTCTTTGCTGTAGTTGATAAGACTCTCGATGATACATCGGTAAGGGTAAGTGCTCGAGCTCTGAGATATCAATCGGTCGCCGATACTGACGTCAACTTGTGAAAATATAGTAGCTCCTGGGTAGTTTATTAGGGCTACCTTTGCAAGGTCTGGGATGTCTCCCCCGTTAGGTCTTGTGATTTTAAGACGTAGAAACATCAACGTGTTATTTAGGTCGATGTAATCTTCGCCGGTTCCTGGGATAAAAAAACTCCAGAGGCGACGAGTCCGATATAGCCGATAAGGGCGGTACTTCTAAATAGGCGTTTTTCTCGATAACCGTCTGCGTCAGCGGGACTGTAAACAAATCCAATTCGGACTTAATACACTCTCCCGACATGCGGTGCAGTAACGCCATGTTAGAAAATGGTTCTCTTAGCCGAGACTTTTCGTTTCGTAGTCTTCTTACGCTTTCTGCGTGTGACTGAGACCTTCTTGGGTCCACGTCTTGTTTTCTTTATTGAACGACCACGCCTCCTCATACCGGGAGGTTTAGACATTCTCTTACGAGCCATTACCATAAGCCCCGAACCGTCTTGAGTTTTAGAGTTATCGTTATAGGATCTTGACAGAATGTTTGAGACAACGTCGGACGCTATATTTTTAGCGGCCGATTTCAGGTGCGGTTTAGCGATGCTGAACCCCCTTTTTAACAATGGTACGCCCAACCTAAACAGACCTCTGAAAAGACCTCCTAGACCGGCCCCGTACATAACGGCGCCGCCCGCATATCCCGGTAGTCCGCCGCCGGCCTGATTTAGATAATAATCGACATAATCAGCGTCATTCATCCCCCGCAGGTTGTAATAAGTCATTTTTAAAGCGCAGATTGTTTCACAGGCCTAAAGTGTAGTTTTACAATAACTTTCCCGTAAGAAAATGATATTTCGCGGTTTTGGTCGTCCTTTAATTCTATGACGATGTCCGTGATGAGTGACTTTGTTGACCGTTGCGTAATGGGGTTTGTCATATCTAATACTGATGGTATCATTGTCGCCCCTCTTTATATGTACGCATCTTAAAAGGGGCACGTATGAATCACCGACCGATTGGTATTCGATTATGTCGGTATAAACGTACATCATATAGAAACCCGCGTTGATATCGGCCTGGTGAGGAGCAACCGTAATAACGCTCTTTGTAAAATCAGCTTTTTCGTGATAGGCAGCACGTCCTAAAGCCTCGCCGGGTTTCATCCCTAAAATAGCGGCTAGTTTCCCGTGGAAGCTTACCGAAATGTTGGGCTTTGCTACCAGTTAGACTTTGTTTTTTAATTTATCGTAGCCTAATACAGCCCCGGGGGCGATAAACGTATTTATCGCACCGATCACTGAACGAACATTCTCATAGTATCCCCCGGTTATTTGGATATTCCTTGATACGGACATCCCCGATAGCCGATTAAACACCTCTTCGCCCGGTTTATTAGAGTGTTTCTGGGATGGGGCGGAGGCGGTACACATGTCCTTTAGGTAACTCCGGTTGTGGTATCCGAGCTCCGTGCAGAATTTATCCAAGCATTCTTTGCGCAGGTCGGGTGAGCGGGTGTTGTCTGTCGAAAGATGATCGACAGCGTTATCATCAGAAGCTTTGAGGTTGAAAGGAGCATAATCGCATTGTAAAGAGTGTTCTTGAGACATGTTGGAAATGCTGTGTGGTAGCGTCGTCTTACTGTTCTTTATAATGGCTGTAGTAGATGGGCGGGGATGGTAACACCCCCTCGTGGGGGTTTCTCTCGGGGTGAAACAGCCGTGTTTTAATTTTGCTGTATCTGTCATGTATGCTGCACCACATGAGCACTCAGCAAATGCAGATCGCACCACTTGAACAAAAACTTAAGGCCGAACATTTCGTGATATTCTTTATGCGGGTCGACCCCCGAATAGTTACTAAGCTTTGTCTTGTCTTCGCAGGCGAATATGTACACGCAATCCTCCGGGTTCTTTTGAGCATGGTCGCCGACCACTCGGTACCGGATATTCGGAGCTACCCCATCCCACTCCCCAACGTACAAAGGCTCTTCTCCACAATCCTTCAGATCTTTCCAGATACGATTGAAAAATAATTGCCAATCTTTTTCAGGAAATATCAGGCAGGGGTCTTGATCCTGTACAAATTCGTCGGTTTCGTCAGCCGTGTAGAGCGTAACCGTTCGATCCGATTTGTGAAATATGTAGCCGAATATACGTCCGCTGATCAGGAAAAATTAGTCTCTCACACATTCAGAATTTTCGTGGAGAAACCTTGCCAAGCACAAATTACCGCTGTACGGCTTTCTCGGGGCCAAAGTCAGATTTTCCATCATCTCTTCATCCCATTCCTTCTCAGGAGTTTTAGGTGAGTATGAGGCATTCATGTCTATGTGTTTCACAGCTCTTTTCTGATTTTCCACAGAAATACCCCGGTCTATTTATCTAAGTGTACCTCGGAACGCTACCGTCACGTGGTCCACAGATGGGCAAACCCCCCGCCGGATGAGCATAAAATCTTCAAAACATTACTTGACAGTTCATTTATGCTTTTACACTTGTACATACAACATAGCTCATCCCCGGATGACGTCGGAATTTCACGCATTCCAATCCTCACGTCTGGATCTCATTAACGGTCAAGGGGTCAACACGACGTGGGTGGTCGCTATGTGGGTGGGCCATGTGGGGGATGGGGAAGGTCACAAAGGTCAAAGCAATAAATCTTTTTGTCACAACCCACCGGCAATCACTACTAATGTCTTAGACTTGAACAAGAATCCTGTGCTGAACTTTATTTCCTAGTTTTTCAATCATATTTTTGTAAGTAACAGTTGGAAATTGCTCTAAATGCAAATGCACATGGCATTTACATTCACACACATCACATGTCTTCCCTTACCTTCACTTGCTTCATAAGACTTTTTTAGATCCTGGAGACTTTTCCTGTGGTCAGAGAGAGTTTTGGTTCGTTCAGATCGAGGCATCTTCTCTTTTGTCTTCTTTTTGTGGGTTGTTAACAACTCTGATGAGGCAATGAGGATATGTAAAACTGCTTACAGATTTCATAGATCCAGCAGCTCAACTCGCTGGGAAACATGTTTTGGATAGTCGTTATGAGGGTGTGTCTCAAACAAATGTTTAGCTTGTTCACTGCCATGAGACACATTAGATTGACTGCAGCTGACAATACAATGAAATTATGGAGCTGCATGTTGAACAATATTTTCCATATAGTTATTTTATATTTATTTGTCTTAAATATAAAAAAGATGCAATCCTGCACACTATCAATCCTTGCTAAATATTTAAGTTTATTTTAATCCTTGATATTCCTGATGAAGGTCAGTGGACCGAAACATTGCTTGTGAAAATAAACTTCAATATTTAGCAAGGACTGATAGTGAGCGGATTGCATATATTTATATTTTGGACTTGACAGTTTTGTTGGACCTTTATTCCTACGCACCCATTGTTTTTTTTAGGTGTGCTAAGTTTGTGTTGATTAAATATTTATTTGTCTTTCAATGATATGTTTGATAGGTGAGACTGTTTAGCAAATGTATGCAAATATATTGCAAATATTACATAATAAAGGCTAAAGGAATAATTTACACAAAAAAAAAATAAAATGTACTGCCCCCAATGTTATTCCACACCTGTATGACTTCCTTTCGTCTGTGGTAAAGTTATTTTGAGAAATTACTCCTCGCAATTACTTTTAAATCCAAATACTTCTCATAAAACTGTGCATGTATGTAACAGATTTGATGTGTGAACAGTTGAGGTATTTTTATTTTTATTTTTTTAATGTTTAATACATTTTCTTTTGTCATGTTTTTCCTAATGCGTGTCATGTATTTTTTCCAGGTGTGTCTTGTTAGTAAATTTGACAGGTACCCTGAAAAACATAAAACACACCAACTCCGCTGTAAAATGCGTAGCTGAGCAGGTTCAACTGTAAGGTGCGGAGAGGTTTGTTAATGCTCACATAAACAAAAACATTCTGTGATTTGCAGGAACTAAAGGTTGATACATCAGAGCATATAACAGGTTCTGTTACATGTGTGAAGAACAGGTAGTGCTGCTTGTCCAGACGAACAGCTGATCTGTGTTTGCTTTCCATTGTTAACTTTCACTTTGTTTTACGCCTAATGCTCTGTCTGTAATTAAAATACACATTACTTTTTGCCTATTAATAGCTCTTCATTTAATTGTATTCAGTAGTTTCTAGGCTGATTAATCAAAACTATAATAATAAAAATAAAATAAAATAATAATAATAATAATTATTATTATTATTATTATTATTATTATTATTATTATTATTATATAAAATGTAAGTTTTTTACATTTTATTTCTCATAATTACATTAACATTAAAAAAGTAGGGTGGTCTTCTATGGTACATATGCACTTGTAAGCTCACTAAAGCAGTAATTTAATTTGGTCAGTTTATGGTATAAAATAAGACTTTCTGTCTGAAGGCTGTTTATTTTAAAATAAGTGTTCATATCTAAAAGACTGAGCCGATACAGTTCTCTTTTTTTCAATGTTGATGTATTACTGTGACATATTTTTAATAAGATTTCTTTTTTTTTTTTGCAGTTTAGTAATACTTGAATGCCACTCAATAAACCAAAGAGAAAAACCACTTCATGAAGTTCTTTTATCAAGAGTTACAAACAGAAAACTCATATATTTCAAAGTTTGAATCAGCCATGCACAAATGCTTGTTGCAAAACAATATTGCAATTACTTAGAAACAAACTATTCTGAAATGTTAAAACGGATCAAGAGACAAACTGAAGCAAACCTTGACCACAATTATGGTGGCATCATGTGTTTTTTTTTTTCTTATTCTTCAGTTGATTTCATCCAAGGCTGTAGTCAGATGTTGTTCTTGTGTTTTTCTTTTCTTCAGTGATGTTGATTGTAAACAGCAGGTGTTTGTCACTAATGCTCAATCATCATTTAATTAGACACTTAATTATCTCATTAACTTTAACTCTTTGAGGACTTGGGATATGACTTGAAGACTTGCTTGTGACTTGAAAGGAATGACTTGGACTTAGTTCACACTGCAGGTCTTAATGCTCAGATCCGATTTTTTGCGCTGTTGTTCACATTGTCATTTAAATGCAACTGCCATCAGTCTCATGTGTGAAGCGTATACGACCCTGAATTGACCCACATATGCAGAAGAAGACGTAAGACGCAGCGCACTTTGTTTGCGGAAATAAAAATGGATGCTGCTCGTGTTAGCATGTGTTTAGCAATTTTTAAGTTAATGTGCAATCGAGCCTAAATAACGAAGTGATAAGAAGAAGAATATTAAGAAGAAGCAGAGCACGATTTCCTCCAGCGCAGAATTGTGACATCTGTGGCATTTCAATGACGTAAAAATCGCATGAAATGCGACATGGCCGTTCAGACTGAAGTCGCATTGCAAAACATCGGATATGTATCTGATTTAGGACCACATATGAAAGTGGCCTGGGCCACTTTGAAAAAATCGGATTTTGCTGTTCAGACTGTCATAAGAAAATTAGATATGGGTCACATTTGGGCAAAAAAGTCAGATTTGGGCCACTTTAGCCCGCAGTGTGAACTAAGCCTTGGTTCCTCCTCTGGTGAAATCAGCTGCTGAGTTCATGGGTGGATTAAACATATGGCAGGACTTTTGCTTTCTGACCTCTGGGGCCTCATTTATAATTTATATGATTGTAGAGTGTGCGTACGTAAATATCAACGTTCATATTTATAAAAACAGTCTTTGACGTGGAAAAGAGCTTAGCGCCACATCAGGGTCTGAGCAGACGTACGCACTTTTGTTTGCCCAAGTGCTGCAGGTTTTTGGAAATATAAGCCATTCTTGACGCTTGTAAAAGATTTGGACACTGTCAGGAGCTCTTTTATAAGTCAATGACATTAATTAAACATTTTTTACAAGGCAGAGATCTGAAACTGTTCAGCTGCACACAATTTCAAGATCAATTGCAATTTATAGATTTCACATCTAAAAGAGAGGCGTACGCACATTTTCTGTACGTACGTTCGTTCTACCCAGTCAACACGTGAGATCACGCGATGATCACAGTGACATCACACCATTCTCACACAATTTGACATTACAAGAAATGTTCCTTCTTAGTAGAATCAAATGAAATAAGTTTACCAAATGTTTACAACATCACAACAATTTTACGCATGCAAGAGTTTGCTGTATTTTTACAGTACAATTGTAATTATTGATTTACAGTACTCTTGTAAATTTACAGTCTTACTGGCAACCAAAATTGCCAGTGAGTTACTGTAAATTTTACAGCAATTTTGTACAGTGTACGGTGATCCTCACAGTGTGAGTAATATGTTAACTCATTGTGAACTCAGAAAGATGAGCGGGGTTCTTATTTCTGTCAGACATCTACAAAAGCGCTTATTGAGAATTAACAGAGATTTAGATGATGATGTTTTATTTTGTTTGACGTTACCATCATGGTGAGTGGTGTTTTCTTTAGTTGGGCTCTTGACCCTTGACATCATATATTATATATTTTGGGGCTGCTGTAACTGTGTTTGAAAACCACAATTGTTATGGCAAGTAACACCAAAAACAGTCTGCAACCAGGTGATGTTGGTTTGTTACTGATGACAACAGCGCAACCATCACCTAGATTCAGTATTCGTGACGAGTTATTAATCTAGAGTGTTTAATAACAGCTCTACGATTAAGGATTTTAAAAGCATGACAAGAAACAAACATTTTGAACTACTATGTCATTTAAACACAAAAAGAGACATCAAGAATCAGTGTATGAATCTCAACAATGGTGATAATCAAAAGCTTCATGCTGCAATGCATGCTGGGTATAGTCTCTGTGCAGTGAGTGCACTTTGACCTCACATTAGTATGAGCTCACAGTGAGGGCGCTGTGAGGTTACACTTTTAGCTCACTGTTACCTCACATTGTGACCTCATCACGAGTATCCTGTGAGCTCATGGTGACATCACTGTGAGATCAAATTGTTGACTGGGTAGTTTATAGTTTCCTTCCTTCCTTTTCTTTTTTTTTAAAGTAAGTGTTTCAGTGGACTGTTGTGTTGTATTTTCTCCTTTCGTAAACTGTTTTTGTTGCACTAGATGGAATATTGCCAGAGCAGTTTGAGTGTAGGAAATTGTGCATTAGACAGAGGTGGGACTTTCAAGTCACAAGCAAGTCTTCAAGTCAAATCCCAAGTCCGCAAAGAGTTAAAATTAATGAGATAATTAAGTGACTAATTAAATGATGATTGAGTATTAGTGATGAACACCTGCTGTTAACAATCAACATCACTGAAGAAAAGATAAACAAAAGAACTACATCTGACTTCAGCCACAGCCTTGGATGGAATCAACTGAAAAAAACAAACAAACACAATGCCATCATAATTGTGGTCAAGGTTTGGTTTAGTTGGTCTCTTGACCCTTTTACCAATTTAAAATAACTTGCTTCTAAGCAGTTGCAATACAATTAAACAGCAAACATTTGTGCATTAATTAATAAAACCTTAGCAGATTATACTTTTTGCTCATAGCTCGTGATGAACGAACATGAAGTGGTTTCTTTTTTTGATTTGTTGACAAGCATTCTGGTATTATCGAATATCAAAAAAATAAATAAATAGACATATGTATAATGATAAAAAGCCACTGTAATGATTCAATATTGTAAAAAAAAAGAAAAAAAAAACATTCCCATTTTCTCTGGCTTTTAGACATGAACACTTATCATACGATCCTCAACAGTGGTGACAATAATTGTTCAAACTGCAGAGCATGATGGGAGTTTTGACAATGGTGTTACCCAGCATGCATTGCAGCATTAAGCATTTTGTTGATTGTCACCATTGTTGAGATTCATATGCTGGTTCTTGATGTCTGTGTTTGTCTAAATGCTAATAGAGTTCAAATGTTTGTATGCATTACATAGGTTTAAAAATCATGCTCTGTGACTACTAGAGCAACACTTTCTTTGCATGCTGTATAGTTTCACAGAGTTGATTATGAAGAACCCAAGCATATGAATGAAATAAAATTATCAGGCCAGCTCATGATGGCTAGTTCATCAAATAAAAACAGCTAATCGCTGTTCACTGTAGAGCACTGATCTCTCTGCTTTACAGCACCACACCACATGCATTACTACAAAGAGAGATCTAGCTCAGGAGTCAAAGGTCAAGAGCCCAACTAAAGCAAACACTGATCTCCATGATGGAGGCATCATTTTAACCAATAAAACATCCGATCCGATCCTCTGTAATTCTCAATAACAGCAGGTGTTCATCACTAATGCACAATCATCATTTAATTAGTCACTTAATTATCTTATTAACTTTAACTCTTTGAGGACTTGGGATTTGACTTGAAAGTCCCACCTGTGGCATTAGACACTGGAATATCATACAGGTGCTGGTCATATAATTAGAATATCATCAAAAAGTTGATTTCACTAATTCCATTCAAAAAGTGAAACTTGTATATTATATTCATTCATTACACACAGACTGATATATTTCAAATGTTTATTTATCTTAATTTTGATGATTATAACTGACAACTAAGGAAAATCCCAAATTCAGTATCTCAGAAAATTAGAATATTACTTGCAACATGATCTCACAGAATTCTGTGTAATGTTCACGGACTTAATTAACCTCCGAATCTGTGGTGGCATCACAGAATCGCCAAAAATTCCGTGATGGGCTCACAGAAAAAAATCTGTGATGGGCTCACAGAAGTGATACCAATGTAAGTCAGTGACAGGCATCAGCCATGCTCTACGCACGGAAACCCTTAGCATCAATATGCCGACGCGATACTGGGAAATTTATCGTCATCATTATTGTTCAGAACTGGGTAGGTTTAGGGTAGGGTTGGGGTCAGGTACTCCAGTGAAAGTATAACTGCATCGGAGTCACTCTTTTTACGTGGTCCGATGCAGCGCTGGTGTTGAACCAGTGAATCTGTGCATGGACCACGGCTGATGCCTTCTGTGAGCCCATCACGGAATTTTCGGCGATTCCGTGATGCCACCACAGATTCGGGGTTAATAAAGTCCGTGAACATTACACAGAATTCTGTGAGATCAGGTTGATTACTTAAGACCAATACAAAGAAAGGATTTTTAGATATCTTGGCCAACTGAAAAGTATGAACATGAAAATATGAGCATGTACAGCACTCAATACTTAGTTGGGGCTCCTTTTGCCTGAATTATTGCAGCAATGCGTCGTGGCATGGAGTCGATCAGTCTGTGGCACTGCTCAGGTGTTATGAGAGCCCAGGTTGCTCTGATAGTGGCCTTCAGCTCTTCTGCATTGTTGGGTCTGGCATTTCGCATCTTCCTCTTTATAATACCCCATAGATTTTCTATGGGGTTAAGGTCAGGCAAGTTTGCTGGCCAATTAAGAACAAGGATACCATGGTCCTTAACCCTCTGGGGTCCGAGGTCATTTTAGGGCCCTTGAGATGTTTTGGCATGCCCTGATATTTGTGCTTATTTCAGCTACTTAAAACATACTATTTACCAACATTTATTTTTTTTTGCATTCAGCACAAACTGTTCTACAATAATATGTGACCAAAATGGATGTACATGTTTGCAGTTTTTAGAAAAAAAATATTATGCGTGGTTAGTAAGTTTTGGGAAAAAAAAATGTAGCTGAAATAAGGCCTTAAAACCCACACTAAATAGTCCTGAACAAGACTTTTGAGTAATCATTCTTGTAGGCTAGAATATTTACTTCAAAATTATGTGAAAATCATTCTGCTTACTCATTCACAGAAAACAATATATTGATTTAAAATTTTCAAGACATGTTTTGTGATCGAGGGTCTATATGCGAGGGAGTGGCAATGGCCATGCATATTAAGTGAGTCTCACCTGAGAGACAAAGGGCCCTCCCCTAATGGCCCCTAATGGTCCATCAGTGTGACTGTGACTGTGAGGCAGGTAAGAGAGAATGTGAGGAGATTGAAAAAAAGGGTTTTTTAAATTATTTGTATTTTATTTAAACACAGTATAATCAAAACATACATAATGCAGGTCAAAAACACATTATTGTGCACACTGATCTAACCACAGAGATGTGAACAGACTTTGAGTCATTCCTGCAACAGATTCTGTTCAACAAGTAAATCATACCTGATATTTACGTGTGTTATTTAAGTGTTTCTACTTCTTTCCATGGATCCAAGAAGAAAAAAACACAATCAGTAGAAAAGGAGCTTGTTTTAACATAGTATATCAGTGTAGTTGAACATCTGATGTTGGTGCAGCGCTGTCAGAGGAAAACAGTTTGAAGAGACATCAGGATTCATCTGGTGCTGGTATCTGATTCAATAAAATACAAACAAAAAAACATTTGTGAGCATGTTAATATCAGGAACATCTGTATATATATATATATATATATATATATAGGTTTTGTAGCCATAGACTCACACATGCTTTGTACCATCATAAAAGAGAAAGAAATCTTATATCTGAGAAACGAATTATTATTGTTTAGCACGTTATTAAAATCTATTTCTGAACAGAGTAGGCTATTAATAATAAACATGTACTAAACATACTTAGACTCGTAGCATTCATCATGTTACAGTGTACACTCATATTACTTTTATTGTTTTATATAGAGCATGAAAACATCATCGCGCCGTAAGAAATTTAAATACAATGAATTGTATATCATGTATATCATATTCAAAATGTTTTACACTATTTCAAACACTGTAGTCAGGAATTATAGTTTGGGAAAAACCCAACTATGATTTTGTAGTCATACAGTCTAGTATGTATGATTTTATAGTAGTCTATGATATGATTCTGTAGCCACAGACTCAAGCAAGCTTTGTACAATAAAATGATGTACTTTGTACTATAAAAAATTATATTTTATATATGAGAAACTAATCATTATTGTTTAGCACTCTATTAAAATCTATTTGTGAACAGAGTATCAATAATAAACATGGTCTAAACATTCTTAGACACGTAGCATTCATCATGTTGTCGTTTGGGAAAAACCCATGAACTGTTAGTAAATCTGTTCAAGTTTATGTCACAATAAAACGGTAACTAATGCAAAAAAGAAACATTACTTACTCATCAGATTGAGCTCCTCTTCTGGATAAAATCGTGTTCGCGAACAGTAACAGTAGCCGCGATGCATCTCCTCGCTCTTTGTTTGTGTTGGGCGTTTGCACGCACTTACCACGTGGCTATTTACATATGAACAGCGCGAGACGCGCGAGGGCGGGATCACATTAGAGATAATGAGTCAGACGGAACAGACTGAACATCGTGTTGGTTTTATACAGATTACTTCATCACAGAATGTTTGTTTTCGATGCTTCATTTCAAAGTAGACACTTCAAGCTTTCTATAGATATATTTCTCATGTCTCTGTGTTGAGTATTCGCTGAGTTACAGTTCATTTTAGTGACGCGTTTCTAAAAACAGTTCGTGGAGACGGAGAAGACAGAGAGCACACTCTGTTTGTTTTCTTTATTCTTCAGAAGCACAAAGTTTAGTTGTTATTATGAGTGTATACAAATAAAAGTAGACCCCTTACAGATTTGAATGGTGTATTGCTCTTATCTGTACGATCAAAAATGGCAGAGTAATTCAAGCTAATTTCGGCCTTATCAGGAAAATCTGCCTCAAAACGCGTATACGCGTTTGTCGACCCCAGAGGGTTAAACCAGATACTGGTTGCTTTGGCAGTGTGTGCAGGTGCCAAGTCCTGCTGGAAAATGAAATCAGCATCTCTATAAAGCTTGTCAGCAGAAGGAAGCATGAAGTGCTCTAAAATTTCCTGGTAGATGGCTGCGTTGACTGTGGACTTCAGAAAACACAGTGGACCAACACCAGCAGATGACATGGCAGCCCAGACCATCACTGACTGTGGAAACTTTACACTGGACTTCAAGCAACATGGATTCTGTGCCTCTCCACTCTTCCTCCAGACACTAGGACCTTGATTTCCAAATGAAATGCAAAATTTACTTTAATCTGAAAAGAGAACTTTGGACCACTGAACAACAATCCAGTTCTTTTTCTCCACAGCCCAGTTAAGATGCTTCTGACATTGTTTCTGGTTCAGAAGTGGCTTGGTAGCCCTTTTCCTGAAGATGTCTGAGCGTGGTGACTCTTGATGCACTGACTCCAGCTTCAGTTCACTCCTTGTGAAGCTCTCACAAGTGTTTGAATCGGCTTTGCTTGACTGTATTCTCAAGCTTGCAGTCATCCCTGTTGCTTGTGCACCTTTTCCTACCCAAATTCTTCCTTCCAGTCAACTTTGCATTTAATATGCTTTGATACAGCACTCTGTAAACAGCCACACCTTTCAGTAATGACCCTCTATGACTTACCCTCTTTGTGGAGGGTGTCAATGTTCGTCTTCTGGATCATTGTTAAGTCAGCAGTCTTCCCCATTAATGTGGTTTCAAAGAACAAAAGATACCCGGAGTTTATGCTGTAAGGATGGTCATTAATTGAAGCTCCAATGTAAATATTCTAATATTTTGAAATACTGATTTTTGACTTTCATGAGCTGTAAGCTCTAATCATCAAAATTAAAAGAAATAAACATTTGAAATATATCAGTCTGTGTGTAATGAATGAATATAATATACAAGTTTCACTTTTTGAATGGAATTAGTGAAATAAATCACCTTTTTGATGATATTCTAATTATATGACCAGCACCTGTACACCTTTATATAATATATACTTGAAAAAAAAAAGCCTTCCAATTCAAATGTAAGAATGGTTCAATGTACTGATTTCTTATCAAAGCCACTTTGTGTTCAGAAATGAAAGTCAGAGAGAAAACAAGGACAAGGAGGAGAAATGGAAATAAACCACCACACATCAGGAAAGATGGGCATAAATTCAAATATATCTTGTCCTGGGGTAATTTTCTCATAGGTTCATCTTTGTACCAGATCTAAATCTAAAGCTCAGTGTTTTGCATGTGATTTTCTCACACAGCCCTATATTTCCATACAGAGACCTGCTGAGCAGCCAAAGCTTTGATAGTCTGACCTCTGATAATGTACAATGCAAATGTTTAACTTATTAATCAAATGCTGTATGAATGACGGGTGTTTGTATAGTGTTGTTTAATGGAAATCTGTGATTATACATGTAAATATAAACATGAGTTGCCGGACAAGTTTGACCTCCATATTTTCTTTCATGTCACGCATCTGCTCCAGTCTCTTCTCTGGTTGAAAGAATCCAGTGATGGCCTCAGAAACATGTCTTAAATGTTTTTTTTTTTTGGTTGGTTTTTTTGTTGTTGCAATATGCATATAATTGTGCACTTTATTCTTTAAAGAAATATATTTTATATGGATATATTGCAATTTGGAGGCAAAGGCATCCTAAATGTGTGTGCTTGTGATTCAAAGGAGCACTTGTGAATATTTGATAATGCTTTTTTTTTTTGTCTGTTGAGGTAGATTTGTAATGTGGCAGATATAATGACCGAGAGTCTTTGAAGAAGCTGAATGTTGCAGGTTTTGATCTTGATCTTGTGCTGCACAGACGATCGGCACACACACTACATGTATTAAATTAAAACGTGTGTCATTTTCAACTCATCATTTTTACGAGTGTGCCAACATGCGCTCATCATCATAATGCATCGTATGCATTGTTTGCTATGTACTCAAACAAACAGGCCTATGTAAACATTTCTTATTTGTATACAAGATTGCAAACTTGTATAACTGTTAGCTTTTCATGATTTTTTCATAAAAGCAGTGTTGTCAATTAGGGGTTCATGAATGAGTAATAAAATGATGTATGTCTGTCCAGCCACTGAGCAAGTTTGAAACTTTTTCTTGTACTTTGTGTGCACATGCATTCTGTACTCGGGTATTGATTAAATGGTTAATATTTTTACATCTGCCTGTTTCACTGTAAAATTACACCTCTGAGTAGTGATGGTGAAATTAAGCTTCATGAAGCATTAAGTTTGGTTCACAAAAGGGATAATTTCTGGAGGCTTCATTTGCTCACAATACCACCTGGTGGCCAAAGAGTGTAAAACAAGCAGATATATTACAGACAGAGGTATAAAGTCCAGGGGTCAGAAAGTTAAAGTCCTACCATATGTTTATTCCACCCATGAACCAAGACATTCCTTTCAAGTCACAAACGAGTCTCGAGTCAAATCCCAAGTCCTCAAAGAGTTAAAGTTAATGAGATTATTAAGTGACTAATTAAATGATGATCGTGCATTAGTGATGAACACCTGCTGTTATGGAGAATCACGGAGGATCAGATGTTGATGTTTTATTGGTTAAAATGATACCACCATCATGGAGATCAGTGTTTGCTTTAGTTGGGCTCTTGACCCTTGACGACTTTTGTTGGATCTCTCTCTGAAACTATTCTTGTGCTGTGCAGTGAGCAGCTAATCGCTATTTTCCTGTGATGAGATGTGTGAAGAACAGTTAGTACTGCTTGTTACTTTGTTTTATGCCTACAGTCTTAAAAAGGATATGTTAATTAATAATAAAAAAAATTGTATTATGCTAGTATAACACATTTTGTGTAAGTTTAAGTTGATCATGTGTAAAAAGAAAGAGAGAGAGAGAAAAACACAGTGTGTCCAACACAATATGTGTGAACTATCATCCAATCACATTGCTGCCTACATCACTCCACAAGCTGTTAACCAAATTTGCGCCTCTTTTTTATTGGTCTATGACGTGGATGCACTCAGGTATATCAGATTATGGATTTCCTCAGTATGAAAACTTATTGTCACCACTGTTGAGGATCATATGATAAGTGTTCATGTTTAAAAGCCTTCATGTTTTTATTTCAATATTGAAGCATTATAGTGGTGTTTGTTTAGCAGGGTGTTTTATTTTTATTTTGCTGGTCTGTAACAGCTAAATGTCAGTCAATAAAACAAAGAGAGACCTCTTCATGTTCATTCACCGTGAGTTAAGAGCAAAAATCATAAGTTAATCTGCCATTTCAAGGTTTCATTCAGCAATGCACAAACATCAGTTATGAAACAATACTGCAATTGTATAGAAGCAAATTACTTTGAAATTGTAAAAGCGTCAAGAGACCAACTAAAGCAAACCTTGACCACAATTATGGTGGCATTGTGATTTTTTTTCCAGTTAATTTCATTCCAATGCTGTGGCTGAAGTCAGTTGTAGTTCTTGTGTTTCTCTTTTCTTCAGTGATGTTGATTGTTAACATCAGGTGTTCATCACTAATGCACAATCATCATTTAATTAGTCACTTAATTATCTCATTAACTTTAACTCTTTGATGACTTGGGATTTGACTTGAGACTTGCTTGTGACTTGAACATCCCACCTCTGGATTTATGACACATTAGTGTGTTAAATATTGTGACACACTGCCTGTGTTAAGAAGAATAAGGTTCAATCAATCATCACATAATTATCTCCTTAACTCCAGCACTGCTTCAATTCTACTTGAACACTCTGTAGTGTGGAAACACATGAACACTGGCGCAAATTAGACCAAATCATTTTTTTGAGTGTAGAATTGAAGCAGTGCTGGAGTTAAGGAGATAATTATGTGATGATTGATCATTAATGATGAACACCTGCTGTTATCAAGAAGAATCACCGAAGGAAAGAGAAACACAAGAACTACAACTGACTTCAGCCACAGCTGAAGATGAAATCAACTGAAAAAAAGAAGACATTAAATCTCTCAAGATCTGATTAAACAGCATCAGACTGACCAGATTGACTTTATTTCTGTCAGACTTCTAGAGAAGCTCTTATTGAGAATTAACAGAGGTTTAGATGCTTTATTGTTTTGTTTGAAACCACCATCAAAGAGACCAGTGTTTCCTTTTGTTGGGCTCTGGGCTCTTGACCCTTGACATGTTGGTGTTAAAATTACACTGGTAGCTTTAATTGTGTGTTTATATAGAACACACTTCGTTTAACCAGCAAAACTAAGAAAAAAAAAAAGTTGTGAAAAGAGTTGTGGGCAAATGATCTACCGATCTCATTTCAAGTCCAACATCTGATTGTATGGATGTAGTACTGCTTTAGATTTTTTATATAGCTTTAGATGTAGTAGTCTTGTAAAATCAGATAATTTAAATAATTTACAAATCACTTTGTGCTCAAAAACTTTTCGCCTGTAACAATGCAAAGATCACAGACATCAAGAATCAGCGTATGAATCTCAACAATGGTTACAGTCAACAAAATGCTTCATGTTGCAATGCATGCTGGGTACCAGCAGAGTACAAGACTCTCCCATGTATCCCAGCATGCATTGCAGCATGAATAAACAACGTAGCTGAATTGTCTGATTATTTTCTTTTATTCTTACTATTTTATTTTACGTATGCTGTTATAGTTGTGACTTTTAGTAGCTTGTTTTGTGATGTTCAGAGTTTTATCTGAATATTTTCTTGACTGTCACCATTGTTGAGATTCATACACTGATTCTTGATGTCTGTGGTCTTTGTATTGATTGAAACTTTATGTGCACAATGTGATTTGTAAATTATTCAAATTATCTGATATTTACAATACTGCAAGATATGAAGCTACGAAAAAATCTAAAACAGTATAATGTCTATATAATCAGAAATTGGACTTGAAATGAGGTCAGGAACCAGTGACAAGATCTACCCACAACTCTTTTTCACTTGGCTTCGCTGGTTAAGCTAAGTGTGTTTTAAATGATCACACAATTAAAGCAACCAGCGTAATATTAACACCAAAATGTCAAGGGTCAAGAGCTCAACAAAAGGAAACACTGGTCTCTTTGATGGTGATTTCAAACAAAACAATAAAGCATCTAAACCTCTGTTAATTCTCAATAAGAGCTTCTCTAGCAGTCTGACAGAAATAAAGTCAATCTGGTCAGTCTGATGCTGTTTAATCAGATCTTGAGAGATTTAATGTCTTCTTTTTTTCCAGTTGATTTCATCTTCAGCTGTGGCTGAAGTCAGTTGTAGTTCTTGTGTTTCTCTTTCCTTCGGTGTTCATCATTAATGATCAATCATCACATAATTATCTCCTTAACTCCAGCACTGCTTCAATTCTACTTGAACACTCTGTAGTGTGGAAACACATGAACACTGGCGCAAATTAGACCAAATCATTTTTTTGAGTGTAATTAGACACACAGGTGTGTTAATATATAACACACCTAGTCAACACGTGAGATCAGGCGATGATCACAGTGACGTCACACCATTCTCATACGGTGATCCTCACAGTGAGAGTAAGATGTGAGCTCATTGTGAATTCAAAATGTTGAGCAGGTTGAGAGGAGGCAGTTCAAATATCAGTCACTGGGGGTACATGCTACTTCCTGTTTCTCAACACTATCACAGAGATATCACAGTGATCTCGCATGATGAGCTCATGAGTGCATGCCCAGCTAACAGATTTCTATAATAAGATACAACTAAAACATACGTTACCATCGTGGTGAGTAGTTTTTGCTTTAGTTGGGCTCTTGACCCATAACACTGTAGCATTAGCTTTTATTTGCTGCTGTAACTGTGTTTGAAAAGCAAATTCATTATGGTAAGATTAACCAAAAAGAAACTGCAACCAGGTGATATTGGTTTGTTGCTGATGATAACAACACAGTCACCTAGATTCAATGTGCAGTCTTCTAATATAACGGCTTTGTGATTATAGTGCATAGGACCCAGCAGTCTCATAATCAGTTATAAAAGCATAAGACACAGCTATAATTAACTTCTCTGGTGTTTAAACACAAAGAGACACATCAAGAATCAGTGTATGAATCTCAACAATGGTGACAGTCAAAAGCTTCATGCTGCAATGCATGCTGGGTACCTAGTCTCTGTGCAGCAAGTGCACTTTGACCTCACATTAGTATGAGCACACAGTGAGGGCGCTGTGAGGTTACACCTTTAGCTCACTGTTACCTCACACTGTGACCTCATCACGAGTATCCTGTGAGATCATGGTGACATCACTGTGAGATCAAATTGTTGACTGGGCAGGTTGTGTTATTTTTAACACATCTGTTTTTTTAACACACTAATGTGTCATAAATAACACAATTTGTGTCATAGATGTGCTATTCTTAAAGGTGCACTATTTACATATTTGAAGAATATCAACCTGTGTTAAGAAGAATGCACTGGTTGAGTTGAAATTAACACAAAATGTGTCCTTAACTAGACACACGTGTGTTAAAATATAACAAATGTTGTGTTGTTTTTAACACATCTGTTTTAAAAGTGTATAATTCTCTGTCTGCAATTATAAAACACATTACTTGTTAATACTTGTTTATAATGTGCAGAGACGACTGGCTTCATGCAGCTGAACTGTTTGTGATTCAATAGTCTCTCACAGTTAACTGCTTCATGAATGTTGATGAGATTAATCGTTACATCAGTCATCATTTCACGAGAGACTCATTTTGTTTCCTTCCAGATCTAAATGCAGTTGTCAGGAATTTGTGTAAACACGGCCGCTGTGTCACTTTCTGTTACAGGAAACACATATTTTTATTTAGTCATTGTATCATATTTACTGTCTCTACAGCTCAATCTGTATTTGTTTAGTTAAATATGCATTTTACATAAATGGAAATTTAATTTTAAAATGGTCAATCATAAGATTTAAAACAAGCACTAAAAACACCAGTATGTGTGGACATCAGTGACATTTGTGTTGTCTACAATCACCACAAGTTATTTTTAGTCTCTTTAACTTTGGTTGCATTTGTTAAAATCTTTGCACTAACTGCAACTAATGACAAATTCTACTAACACTATGTAAAAATAGCAGTATATTTTCTTTGCAAATAGTAGTTATAAGATATTTCTACTTAGTGCAAATAGTGGCAGATATCTGCACCTCAGTATTGTAGTACATTATAAAACATTATGCAGCAATAAGATAATGAGTGTAAATGATCATATTTATTAAAACAATAAAGCTGTCTCTAACCCTACCTGATAAACACCTGTGAAGAACTTTATTTCCACTTTTTTCAAATGTTTCCTTCATTTTTATTGAAAATAAATACCATTCTGATCTGATATGTGATAGGAAAATGGAGAAGAACGAGATCGGCAAAAGGCCAAATCAGTTAATCTCTAGAATGTTCTTAATTTATTTTGATTCACATGACTGTATGAATGTTTGTGTTTACATGGTAAGACTTTTTTTTTTTCCTTTTTGTATTTCTCTGTAGTATGTGATCTGAGGATTGTTCTTCTGGGTAAAACTGGAAAGGAAAAAGAGTGATAGGAAAAATCATCTTAGGCAAAAAGGCTTTTTAATAATTATTGATTTCTTTAAATCAGCCAATAAATTGTGTGAGAGACAAGAAGGTAAAGTTGGTGGAAAGTCCGTCTCTATAATAACTGACACTCCAGGACTATTTAACACAAAAAACACCAACTGAAGTTTGAAATAGAAAAGTGTGTAGTTTTGTCTGCTCCTGGTCCTCATGTGTTTCTGCTGGAGCTCAAACTGAGTGTGAGATTCATAAAAGAGTGTGGATGACATGAAGTGGCCCGAGATTTACTGCACTGAAAACAGATGAGCGCTAATATCTGACATACAGCTCCTGATCAAAATGATGAGAACATAGATTATTTTAACACATTATTTTATTGATGAAATTAATAATTGGATGTTTTGTCATTTCCATCAGTTAAATAAAGACAAAGATCTATCTATCTATCTATCTATCTATCTATCTATCTATCTATCTATCTATCTATCTATCTATCTATCTATTCTTTTTGTCTTCTGTAACTCTTACATATGCCCTTTCAGGTTTATATGGGTTTGCTTTTCTTTTTGAAGTCTTAGAGCACAATGTGTTTTCTAGCCACTAATGGAAGCAATGTTTGTTCTTATGGGTGGGAAAAATATTTGATTGACATTTTACAGCGAAGCTTTTCAAAACACAGCTAAATATGATCTCATATTTACTGAGTAATACGGTCCGTCCCTGTTTGCAGAAGGATGTGTTCAGAGAGTTCATCAATGCAGAGCCATTGTTAGGTGATTCATTGTGAGAGTTAGATGAGTAAATGAATGCTGATGGGCTGTTATTGAAGAGTAAATCATGTTTGTCATGAGTGCTGAATATCAGCATTACATTTTTATTTTCTTTATTAAACCACATAAAACGGTTATGATATCTAGTTCCCACATTAATTTTAATTAGCATTCTGTGTTTTCAGCAGTGTTCGGAAAAGTTACTTTTAAAAGCAGTGCGTTACAATAATGAGTTACTCCTAAAAGTAATTTGCATTACTTTTGCATTTATTTTCTAATCTGGGCTGGGCTTGCTTGTATGTGTTATATATAAATATATATATATATATATATATATATATATATAGTGATATAAGTGATATTTTGACATGTAAAAGCACTTTCACACCAAAAGTGAAATGAATATGCCTCAGGCAGTAGGAAATGTAAATTCAGTTATTAACATATTTAATTATTGCAGGTTTGCGTTATTTGTTGAGTTTGCATTTCAGTTTTTATTCAAGTTAGATGAGTAAATGCATGTTCATATTTAGTCTATAAACAGTAACCATCCTATTTACAGATTGCACACAATGCTGTTTTTCTCAACATTGGAACAGGAGAGCTGTTAGTCAATAAATGGGAAAACAAAATAACTTGTGTTACTAATTTGAAAAAGTAACTAAAATATTTTACTATAAATTAAAAAGGTGTTTGCAAATGTTTGCTTTTGAGATGTATTTGTGATATTTTCAATGCAGTGGGGAAGTCGTGGCCTAATGGTCAGAGAGTTGGACTCACAATCCAAAGGTTGCGAGTTCTAGTCTCAGGCCGGCAGGGATTGTAGGTGGGGGGAGTGAATGTCCAGCGCTCTCTCCACCTCAATACCACGACTGAGGTGCCCTTGAGCAAGGCACCGAACCCCCAACTGCTCTGCAGCATAAATGGCTGCCCACTGCTCCGGGTGTGTGTTCACGGTGTGTGTGAGTTCACTGCTGTGTGTGTGTGTGCACGTTGGATGGGTTAAATGCAGAGCACAAATTCTGAAAGTATGTCACTTCACTTTCACTTTTTTTCACTTTCATTTTGCAAGAGATGTGAAGCATTTTGCGTGTGCAGTTCTTGGATTTGTGTAACATTTTGAAATAAAAAAGAGGCAAAGTTTTGAAAATGTATGTAAGCAGCTGCTTTGAGTCTCAGATGAGAATGTGTTGCCGCTCAGCGCCGCTAGAGAGAGCCGAGTGTCCTTCATATGAGCGGAGCTAAAAACGAAAGTGAAAGTAGAGGAAGATAAGAAACTAATTAATATAACAAACATCTGAACATTCTGTTTGAAATGTTTATGTTTAAATGTTCACATTAACTGACAAATATTCCAGTTCAGTTTGAACTGCTGCTCAGTTCAGTTTGAAAGGTTGCAGTAGCTGCTGTGGTTGTATTGTCTGGCCTGATCTGCAGTGGTGCTGGATTGAGATGACCTTTACTTGCTGCCATGATCTTTGGCTATGAAAACATAAAGTGCAACAGTTTACTTTATTTGCATTTAATGTAAGTAAACTGCACATATCTTAAACTGTGCTGCAGTTATTCTACAGCAGATTGTGTGCAGTTAGGAGTATATGATTATATTTAATGCAGTGTACAACTTAAACGGATAGTTCACCCAAAAATTTAAATTCATCATTCATTCACCACCCTCATGGAACTACATCCTTCTCTGTCTGCATGCCTATCTATTTCAGATCTTTACTTTTTAGCAACCTCTTCTTTTTTTCACAAAAAAGGTCAGTATATCTCTCAACACTTTTTAACAAAGGATAAAATCCCTGGCTCTAAAATGAGTTCTCCGTCTCAAAATAGGGTGAAATGCATGGCAGCACAGAGTGCAAAACATTTACCATTAATGGAAACAACAGTGAAAGACCATTAACTGAAGTACACTGTAAAAAAAATTAAATGTAAAAAAACAGTATAGTATAAACACACATATCATATAAAAAAAAAAAACATCTGCAAGAAGTGGAGAGATAATGTTGTGAAATATAACACTGTTGAACATAAGATGATATATGAGGCTGCCAGTAACAGTCTGAAGCAGTAAAGCTCAGTGTTTTTGTAATGAACATGATTATGCAGTGATTTCAATTTTATTGAATTTATTGTAATAAAACGATTTTGTTTTATTTTTAATGAAGAGCAATTTTATTTATTTTTGAAGGGCACATACATGTATTATTATTTTTTAGGGTGTTCAATTTGTTTAATTCATGTCATTAATTTGAATAATTTAAGGTGTTCATTTTGACAGACTTACAAAATTATTTTAATAAAAATTATAATACAATAATATTTAAGTGGAACAGGTTCCAAAACAACAACAGCAATGTGAATGTAAAACTGTAAAACGAAACCTTTCAGAATAAATAAAAAGATAAAGATTCCTTGAGGAAATTTCTTTAGGGATAACATCAATAAAAGACGATAAAAACTTTGTTACAAAGTTAATTGGGTTGTAATGGCCATTTACGCACTCCCTCCTCAATTAGTTTCTCATTATCAGATCATTTACGGATACTGAAATACTAACAGTCCTGTCCACTCTGTTTTGGGAAACTCATATTGTGCTTTATTTAAAGGACCTGCTTGCCTTCAAAAATGAGTACATTTCATGAATGCATTTCATATTTATGTAGTACATTTATTGATTCTTCAGTGAACATGTTTCTGAGCTGTTAATAGTAATTTAGTCTTGTCTTCATCTTTATAAGCTTTATTAATAACAACACATGTCTAATGAGGTGATAACCTGTGTTGTGAACTTTTATCTTCTAAAGTTTAGGCAACTCAGAAGTGAAGACCAGGAGACGTTGGGATATCTTTCATCCAGAAGTTACTCTTTATTGAGAACTCGCTGTGCGTCGCTGTAGTCATCCAAGTCTCATCTAAAGCAGTGATACATTGTAGTTTTAAATACATTTAGGGGGCAGTGCTTAGGAATGGAAACAAAGCACCTGGGTGACGACCTTAAAGCATGCAAATGAGGTATTCAGGTATAGAATCCTGCCCCATTTAACCACTCCTAATCTAATCAGCCTAACTGCCCAAAGATTGGGGCAGGGGCATCAAGAGCAATTACAAACAAAAGGCAAGAGTCTCCGTCGTCTGGCTCATTTCACTTACAATAAGAGAACAGAAACTGGCAGGGACATCTTGCTACAAACTTTGTTAAACAGAATCGTTCATCTGATGTCATCATCTTCACCATAAATGCTAAATACAATGTATATAACTTCTTCAGTTTGTATATTATTACATTGGAATCTAAATTAAACATTTAAATAAATTTGTAATCCCACAATTCCCCCTTTGAGAGTTCTAATAACTCTCACAAAATACAAATTTAGACACTTAAAAGTTTATTCTTGTAACTTGTGATCGTTACAGGCACATAGCACTTGTTCTGTGTTGATTGTCTGTAGGGACGAACTGCATGCTGACACAGAAACAAAACATGCAATTATGGTCCGTGAAGTTCTTACGGGTAATAATCTTTTCTGGTTGGAACTGTCATTTCCTCGTGAGAGGCGGAAGTCATTGCTGAACGAAACACTTGATACTGTGGATGCATAGATAGTACACCAGTAGGAGAAACAACAGCAGAATTGCTATGTCCTTGATCTACAGCCAGGGTTTACCTAACAAGTTTCCGAACCATGAAGAATTATCTTCAGTCATCTGGTGTAATTTTACTGAAAGATCAAGGATGTCTTGTTGGATATTGGTCAAGTTCTTGGTTGGATCCATTAAACCGGTGCAGCATTCAGGGCCGATAATGGCACAGCCTCCCCTTGTGTTGCAAGAATGTAATCCAAGGCCACTCTGTTCTGTAAGATCATCATCTTGTGTGAAGCGAGAGTGTCCGTGATATTGACCAGGGCCAAAACCGTATCATTGGCCAATTTCTGTACAGAATCCGACAGGCTTCTGACTTGATCGAGAGCCTGCATGACGCCATACGATGGGATTAATGCTCCAAGAGTTCTTGACCACCACGTTTGTACACAAGTGAGTCCTGGAAAGCAGCCCTCTTTGTTGGTAGAAGCTGAATTTTGTAGATGTGGAGAATTTGAGGTGGAGTGTGTATTTTCTCTGATAGCTGGTAGAACATAAACCAGGGTGCACCTGCCGTTGAATTGGCTGGGTAGGATGCTGTAGACAGAAGTTCCACATAACCATAAAGTGCCAGTCGGTGGAGGAATCATACACAACTGATTTATGGCAAAAAGTTTCGGTAGGGATGGGTTCCCGTAGAGACACTCTTTTAAGTCATTCTCCTCTTTCGTATCTGATGTAGTAACGTACACATTGAATTCAGTTCTTCTTTTAATCACAAAGCTGCAACGTTCACGAGGAATTTCACCCAGTGTAGTCGATGCTGGAGCATAATTTTCCATGCACCAATAGAACATCCTTGGCATGAGTAGATCTGTCATGATGGGAGTAGCTGAAGTTAGGTTGCAGGATGGTAGTCCAGGAATGCAACACGTAGAAGGTGTAGGAATTGTTACGTTGTGACATGTATCCTTGTTGTATAATCCACTGGTATGATGATCGAATAAGGTACACGTATCACATTTGGAGATAGGGTGTGCCATCCATGAGATTCCTGCTCCTACTGAAGGTGCGTGTGGCATGCAAACATTCTTTCCAGCAAACAAGGCATTTCTTGACATATTCATCAGCTCTAAGAATATGTTGTTTCTGGGGTCTACACTTAGCGTGATGTCCATGATGGTTAATAATACGACAATCTTGTTCATGTTCATGATGACTGAAGTTCCCGTATGTGATTCTCTGCGTTGTGTATTATTTTATTTTTTTTCTTTGTTCTGTCTTCCGTGACAGTTGGCTCGGCAGTGGGTCTCGTTGTCTTTTAGAGGTTGTGGCTTCATACGCAGGTGAGGAGTTCGGCGTGTATGAGTCTCAGGACAGCCATCAAGTGGTATCTGCACAGAGGAAGAAAGAAAACAAAAAGACAGAGCAGTATTTGTTCTAAAGACTGCAAACATTAGGGTTGTATCCTCTGTTCAATCCTCTGTTCAATCACGAGACACCTAAAGAACAGTGAGGTAAGAGTGGACTAGTGGATGGGGAAGGCCTATGAGGGTGTGTTCACCGCAGGGTTGGCCCCCGAAGCCTGTTGCCTTGGTTCTTCCCTGGGCTCCTCACTGGTCCATGTGTCCTAACCTATCCCTGTAGGTGGAGGAACAACTTTACAGTGTGACACATAAGTCCAAGTTTTCCTTCCCTGACACAATACTGCAGCTGCTGTAATCAACATCACTTGATGTGGTCCGTACCACTTAGGCTCTAATGGCTTGTTTCTGAACGATTTTATCATGACCCATTGACCTGGGATGATAGTGTGTCCACCTTCTGGTGGAGTCTGCCAACATGACTCAACTCTCTCTCTGGCACTTTGTACTGCCTTTGTGAGGTTTTCACAGTAAGCGATCAGGGCATCTGAAACAATGTGAACATCAGCATTTCTAAGATCAATCACACCTGGCATCTGCATGGGACGCCCAGTAATAATCTCATGAGGGCTCAGTCCTACTGATCTGTTAGGTGACGCTCTCATACTACACAGTACTGCGGGCAGTGCTTCAACCCATGGTACTCCTTCCTGATGCATTTTGCTTAGCCTGGTTTTGATTGTTCTGTTTGATCGTTCAACCTGTCCTGATGCTTGTGGCCTATAGGGACAGTGAAGGTTCCACTTAATCTTCAACATTCTAGACACTTCCTTGACTACCTGTCCTGTGAAGTGGGTACCTTGATCTGAGTCAATGCAATCTGGTAATCCCCATCTGGGAATGAAATCAGTAAAAAGACATTTAGCAGTATGTGCAGCTGTAGCACGCCCTGTTGGATAAGCTTCTACCCATCTTGAGAATTTGTCTATTACTACCAAAACGTCAGTTTTTCCTTTACAAGGGGGCAACGATATGTAATCAACTTGCAGGTGACGAAATGGCCCTGATGGAGCTGGGGTATGTGCTGCTGGTGTGGTGGCTGCTGGTACCTCATTATTTTTCTGACATGTAACACATCTCTTGACTGTTTCAGTGGCTATGTTTCTGAATTTTGGATTCCACCATTGTTTTTAGAACCTGTGATTCATCGTTGCTGGACCACTGTGACCCAAATTGTGTATTTGTTGAGCCAAATATGGCAACAGTGATTCGGGAGCAACATACTTTCCCCCTTTGGTCCAGCAGCCGGATGAAACCACAGTGGCTCCTTTGTCTAACCATGTCCATGCTTCATATAGAGGAACGTCTTTATACAGATCAATGATTGATTCAGGAGGTAGAATTGTCTTCTGTGCTGTACTACCTGAACACACTTGTACAGTTGCATAGAAACAAGCCTGTTTAGCCGCTACATCAGCAGGAGCATTACCTTTAGCTTCCGTAGTATTAGTTGTGAGGTGTGCTTTCACTTTGATCACCGCTAATTTCTTTGGGAGTTTCATGGCAAACATTAAATCTTTCACTAATCCAGCATGCTTAATGGGGGATCCAGCAGAAGTTAGAAATTGTCTGGTTTGCCAAATGACACCAAAATCATGAATTACCCCAAAAGCATACCTGGAATCTGTGTAGATATTTGCAACTGATCCTGAAGCTAGCGTGCATGCTCTTGTTAAGGCTACTAGTTCTGCAGCTTGAGCTGAAAAAATGATCTGGAAGACGACCTGACGCAACTACTTCAGTGGTGGAAGTTACTGCATATCCTGCTCGTCTGTTACCTTCAATAACTTGAGCTGAACCATCAACAAACAACTCCAATTCTGCATTCTCTATGGGAGTTTCTGCTATTTCACTTGTCGCTGCATATGTAAGCGTAACACAATCATGTGTCATTTCACCTTCACCCTCTAACACAACTTCAGTCATTGCAGACATCATACATGAGGATGGGTTCGTGACTGGTGCACGCTGTATAACAATGTTCGGGCTGTGAGAGTTGCTAACCAATTTCAACGGGAGGAGGTGACAGAAGTGACTTTTGCTTGATTCATTAGTGCAGACACTGCGTGAGGGCATTTTACATTTACATTTTGACCTAACACTAGGGATGGGTACCGAAACCCGGTATTAAATCGGTCTCGGGGCTAAATAATGAAAGACCGGAGTATCGATAAGCTCTGGCGTTATCGGTTCTGCTGTCGGTACTGGAGAAATCAAGAAAACACACATACATTTATTGTTACTATATATACACATTATTTTGCAAATTATATTTCACCAGAGTTGCCAGCTGTTTTTATGTGAAATAATATTCAAACATCTGTCTATGATACATTTTTGCTATTCGCAATTCAGAAGCGAGAACGTGCTTACGGAGGAGTTTCAGCACGTGCAACATGAAAGCCCTGTTTAATTATGATAGAAGAGAGAACTAACTATTCAAACATCTGCTTATGCTTTAGGCCTGTGGCTGTTATATTAAGCTTAGTTTATTTTTTTTATTTCGATTTTGGCTTCTAAGTATTATAGCCGTGTTTCTTCTAGCACAACTTCCTTCCCTTTACAGCGGTGCGCATTCATTCCTCCCTAACCAAAACTTAACGTCAGAATCAGCTCAATCGGTGATTATTGTAAAATGCTGTCTTTACTGCTGCTACATTGCGGGACATGTTTGATAATAAAACGTTGAAAGCACAATCAGCGCGAGAGACGCTGTTCCCCAGGATGAATGTGTGTGCGCGCGCTCAAAACGGACAAGCAGATTACACTTTGAGCTTCAGGCGCATCCAAGCGATCAAATGCACACAAAATGTCAAAATGGCCAGCTACGAGAGTATTCACTTAAACACAGTTTATGTCTTAAGTGGGCGAGATCAGTTGGGAGAAAATCTGATGCGTGTCAATATTTTGTCTTAAAGTGACAGACTGGTGCTTGGGCCATCAATGTTAAATAACAAAATGCAAAGAGAAAATCACCCACAGCTCTTAATCTGAATAACGTAATAGCTTTAATAAGCATTAATCTATCAATACATACAGTGAAAATTATACAGTGTTATTTTACATTTTAATTTTTTGTTTTACGTTTGATTACTTTTAGATTTCTTTTGTAGCTATTACTTACCTGAACATTAATGTTAGTAGACCTTCATGGAAAAATGAAAGCACTGTTTATTTAATTTCATTTAATTTGTATATTTGTTTTATTGTATTTGTTGGTTTGTTTTACTTTGTTTCTTTGTTTATGTTCTTACTGTATCTTATGTATATAAAACACTAAAAATGCCTGCACACTGGTGCATTTACAAATTGATGTTTTATATTAATTTAATTAAATATTTATTTTACATTTCAGAATATAAAGCAATGTTAATCCAGCTCTTAATCTGTCTCATTCATATATATATATATATATATATATATATAACAAAAAGTACCGGTAAGAATACCGTTAAAGTACCGGATCGATAAGCAGTATCAGTAAGAGTAGTAATACCGTTAATACCTTAACGATACCCATCCCTACCTAACACCATTCCTGATGAAGCCTGAAGCGCTAGATGAACTGCCTGTACTGCTCTGAGGCATGGGCCCATACCTTGAGCGACTATGTCAAGTTTACCAGAATAGTAATGAATTGGGCGTAAGCTGCCCCATGATCTTGCATTAGACGTGCAGTCATAAAGCCTAATTGTTCATGGACATAAAGCACAAAGGGTCTATCTGATTGGGCAATTCCTAATGCTGGTGCTTGACATAGTGCTCTCTTCAAATCATTAAAAGCTTTGAGATGAATTTCTTCCATACAAACAGTATCTGTATCTTTACCATGGCCTTTCAACAAATCATAGAGAGGCTGAGCAATCGAGGCATAGTCTTCAATCCAAGGTCTACAGTAACCTGCTGTTCCTAAAATGAGCGGAGTGTTTTAATGGTAGTAGGCGGAGGTATGGCTTTGACTGAAGCCGCCGATCCTGTGTAATGGATCTATTTCCTGCACCAATTGTTTGACCCAGAAATGTGACTTGCTTTTTAGCAATTTGAGCTTTGTGAAAGCTGCATTTGTGTCCTTTTTTATGCAAATAGTCCAACAATGCTGCCAATTCAGTTTGATGTACCTCATGGTCTGTTGAGGCAAGCAAAATATCATCGACATATTGAATCATAGTGGACTGTTTGACTGGACATTCTGGGTCACACAAATCACGTCTGACAGCCTGATGGTATATGGTCGGCGAATTCTGAAATCCCTGTGGCAAACGTGTCCACTGGTATTGTTCATAGTCAACTGTGAAAGCTAACCATGACTGGCTGTCAGAGTGCAACAGTACAGAAAATAATCCATTAGACATATCAATTACTGAAAAAAATCTTACAATCTAATGGTAAGCCATTACAAATTGTAGATGGATCTGCCACTAGGGGGGTGATTTTATCAATATGTTTATTGGCTACTCTGTAGTCTATTGTAAGTCTCCATGTCCCATTTGATTTCTTGATGGGCCATATGGGTGAATTACATGGACTGTTGGTTTTAACGAGCACTCCTTGTTTCAGCAATTTTTCTACAATAGGTTTGATTCCCTGTATAGCTTCCTTATTCATCGGATATTGTTTGGTGACCGGAGGTGGATTTCCCGTCAATTTAACTGGTTCTACACCTGTCAACAAACCACAATCATCCTTGTCTTTAGCCCAAATTAGATGATTCTGTAAGAAAGCATACTCGGTAGGGATTGCATTATTGGTAGAAACTTGTGCTGAGGAAATTTTTATACTAGCAGATTCTGAGGACATGTCTAACGTTAGATGTACTTGTCTCAGAAGATCCATGCCTAAAATTGCACCTGTATTTAATGGAGCACATAGCAATTTTGTAGTCAGAGTTTTTGGGCCAAATTGTACTTCTATGGGCGGGGTTTCATACAAAACAGAATCTTCACCTATTACGCCAGTTAAACAAAGTTTGGTTTTCTTGTATGGGATGTTTAAAACTTGTGCCAATTTTGTAGGAATTACTGTACACTCTGCACCTGTATCAAGCAAAAATCAATCTCTTTCTCTTTACGCTACCTTTCACAAAAATTATTTTGTCATTGTGATGGATTACAGGGGAAAGGTAGCTACCACAGCCCCAACAATTAGTTTTTTCCTGGTCTTGTTGTGCTCTTACAAGAGCCTGTACGAGCTGTCCTAAAGTTTCAGTGGTCACTGGCGGAACTACTTCAGGGTTGTAGGCAGGCTGAGGAGGAGCAGAATTATGCATAGCATTTCTTTTACTATCTTGCAACTTCTTCCTACACTCTTTCTCCCAATGTCCTAATTTTTCACAGTAGTTGTATTTGCCTTCTCTTTTAGACCATCTATTGTCTTATTTTGTTGTGTTAAATGTAGCTGCTGCTACTCTCACTTTTGCCTTGACATCAGCATCTCTTTCCCATGTAGCAAACCTGTCTAGGTTACTTCTGAGAGTTCTGTTAGACCAAGTTAGATCTAAGAATGGTAAAGCTTTTCTGTATTCGGCTACAAGGCCATCTGACCAGATACGAACTAGGGGTCCCTTGTCATCTAGCACACTTTCAGGGTCATCAACAATTCCACTGTAAATTACAGCTGACTGACAAAATCTCTCAGTATATTCACTCACAGTTTCTTCTTCCTTTTGCACACAGGTAGTAATTCTAGACCAATCTATTTTGGGTCCTAAGATAATCTTTAGGATTTTCGAAATACCTTCTCTTAAATCACCTTTACTTGCATGTCGCAGTTCAGAAGTAACAGCAGATTCAAAATTGTTGAATTCAGATTCAGTTAGAATTTGTGACATCAACTGCGTTACCTCTGTTAAAGACATGTCGTAAAGGCGCATTTTACTGATCAATACTCTTCTAAATTCAGAAAAATGTGTGCGTGCTGAGGGTAAGCTCTGAGACAGTCTCTCTATATCTTTAGGTCCTAGCGCTTTGGCAACAGTTTGTATTTGCACAACAGAAGAGTTGAGAGGAACACTGTCAGTTTCCTCAATTCCTTGAGATCTTCTCCTAGCATCACAAACATTGACCGAATTTACAGGCACATCAATTACTGATTGGAGAGCTACATCTCTTTCAAAGAATGCTTGTAAATCAGGGTAAATGTTATCCGGCTGATTAACTTCCACATCAGTTTTTGCTGCAGCTTTGTTGCGGTTCAATTTCTTAGTCAAAGAGGATACTCTAGCTTGAAGCTCATTGTTCTGTTTCTCTAGCTCTGAGTTACGCTGAGATTGTTGTGTAGCTAGTGCTAAACCAAATTCTCTGTGGCAGCAGATAATGCCTTTCACATTGTTCTTGCGAACACATGCTCCTAATATCTTTTTACACTCATCTACAGACCAAGTCTTATCTGGATGGATCTCATATTTCTGCGTTAGTTCTTTTCTAACTTTCTCAGTGATTATTAGGTTCATTTGTTCCCCTAACAGTGTTTTGAATTCACTATCTGACCACAATGGAGTCGCGAGACCACCTTTTTCAGTTGTAGGGATCAGTCTAGCATTCTTTCTAAACATTTTGTGAGTTTCTTTGTTACTACACAATAAAAAAAAAAAAAACACTAAAACTTCTCTGATCAATAGAGGGTACGCATGTTAACACAGATCAACTATTGTTAACTTTCCAAATTACCAACACTTTCACACTTAACTTCCCTGCCTACAAGAACAGAGGATAAACCAAAATTATTAGCCTGAAATGCTAACCTTCTCTGTGAAAAGAGGATAAACCAAAATAACTAGCACGTAAATGCCAATCTTCCCTGCCTACACAGAGGATAACCAATTCTTCCCTGACGAAAACAGAGGGTAACACAATATCAGCACATGATGCTAATCTTCCCTGCCTGAAAACAGAGGGTAACACACTATTAGCATGTGATGCTAATCTTCCCTGCCTGAAAACAGAGGATAACCTTCATCTCTAAAAGTACATTTTTAGAGGATAACTTAGTTAACCAAACCTTACAGCTGTCTGTTAACTCTTCTCTGACGGCGCAGAGGATAAACAAATTTGTACTGGTCTTAAAGGTTCTTTTGGATTAGAGACAGCACTCACCACAACCTTAGTTGAGAGAAAATTCAGTCTGGAAATCTTTGTTCAGCTAGAAGTTTTCGCTGGATTCCAAAAGATGCAGTCTGGAAGCAGATCTTTGTTTGAGCTTGAAGTTTTCAATCTGGATTCGGGTGAGGAAGCTGGAACTCTATCCGGGTCACGGCACCATCTGTTGTGAACTTTTATCTTCTAAAGTTTAGGCAACTCAGAAGTGAAGACCAGGAGACGTTGGGATATCTTTTCATCCAGAAGTTACTCTTTATTGAGAACTCGCTGTGCGTCGCTGTAGTCATCCAAGTCTCATCTAAAGCAGTGATACATTGTAGTTTTAAATACATTTAGGGGGCAGTGCATAGGAATGGAAACAAAGCACCTGGGTGACGACCTTAAAGCATGCAAATGAGGTATTCAGGTGCAGAATCCTGCCCCATTTAACCACTCCTAATCTAATCAGCCTAACTGCCCAAAGATTGGGGCAGGGGCATCAAGAGCAATTACAAACAAAAGGCAAGAGTCTCCGTCGTCTGGCTCATTTCACTTACAATAAGAGAACAGGAACTGGCAGGGACATCTTGCTACAAACTTTGTTAAACAGAATCGTTCATCTGATGTCATCATCTTCACCATAAATGCTAAATACAATGTATATAACTTCTTCAGTTTGTATATTATTACATTGGAATCTAAATTAAACATTTAAATAAATTTGTAATCCCACACCTGCCTTCATATTAATACATCAAGAATTAATAATTAAAATACCATTCATCTGGAAATCACACAGTTCAGAGGATAAGACAACAAAAAAGCAACACCCCACTAAAATATCCATGAGGCAGATTCAAAATCAATCACTAAACCTTGACAGCACTACTGGTCAACAAGAGCTGAAGATGGATGGGCTAAATGCTCAGATTTTACTTTCTCACGTTAAGAGAAAGAACAGAAGCATTGGACCGGGAACCCCAATGACTGTGAAACTCTTCCTTCTCCTGCAGTATGTACTCTGCTCACTGCTTCTGAACTCTTTCTGATCATAGACCAGAATCTTACACTTGAAGAGAGAGAAAAGAGAAGATGTTTATTTATATAAGCAGATAGAGCCATCTTAGAGTCATCAAAACACTTTGATTATACCCAACATCATTATACAGTGCATGTGTGCAAATTCTGCAGAAAGACAAACAAACCATCTACACTCACCTTGTCACGGCGCCACCAATGAAAGCACTCCTTTGCGTCCTCCTCCTCATCAGAGTTTTTTGTGTAGTAAACCCTACCAACATGTTCAGTAAATGCCTCTGGCAGCAGACTGGATACCTGTGATACACAAAGTCGAACATACTATGTTGATTAGTAATTACAGATCTTGGAAACCGGCTTTGACCCAGAATTACTGCATTGTCTTTTTCTGAGTAACTCTGTATGTAACTTTGAAATAAAACACTGTAAAAACATTGCACAAAGTTTGATCATTAAATAGGTTTTATGACCATTTGAATACCACTCACCTGACAATTATTGTACAGTTTCATTTGAGGAATCAGTTGAGCTTGACTCAACTGAGTGGTACACATAAGTACATACATAATAAATAATTATGAATAAAAATAAAAATAATAATTAATGTTTAATTAATAAATAAATATTATAACTGTTTTATATATATATATATATATATATATATATATATATATACACATTTATTTTTAATTTTTTAATTAAACAGAAACACTGCACAGCAGTTAAACACCGTGGAACAAATTACATTACATTACACTGTAATATTGTACTCTATGGAAGTGATATGAAACTGTAATTCAATCAAAACTTGGAACTGCTTTAGCCGTGAAGTAAAAGAAAAATAATAATAATAATAATAATAATAATAATTCAGCCAGCTAAACAGAATCAAACATTTAATTTAATTAAATAAAGGTGTAATTAATATGAGTTTGATATGGAATGCATTTTTTTTTTCTTTCATTAATTCCTTCCTTTCCCTAATGTGATCTAGACACTGTTCCATTATTCTGATATTCAACAGTTGCCAAACTGGGAAAGTGTGTTATTGGTAAACTGGACCAAATATTTAAGTCATTTTAATGGAGTGATAATGGTAATGCTATATTGTATTTGCCCATTATAAAAGCACAATTTCTAACAGTATGGTTTAGTTTATAAGGGTAAAACTGTTTTGTGTAATTTATGCTGTAAATAATGTATGTTGACTTATTCACTATGATTATATTCACACTAGTGAATTACTCACAATAATAAATCAATCCAATGGCTGTGAAGAAAAACAGGGCAGGAACAGGAAAGAACAGGAGGTCAAAGGAGTTAAATCAGTGAAATCTGCAATTGTAAATACCCAGTCAACAATTTGATCTCACAGTGATGTCACCATGATATCACAGAATACTCGTGATGAGGTCACAATGTGAGGTAACAGTGAACTAAAAGTGTAACCTCACAGCGCCCTCACTGTGTGCTCATACTAATGTGAGGTCAAAGTGCACTCACTCCACAGAGACTAGATACCCAGCATGCATTGCAGCATGAAGCTTTTGATTGTCACCATTGTTGAGATTCATACACTGATTCTTGATATCTCTCTTTGTGTTTAAATGACACAGTAGTTCAAAATGTTTGCGTCTTATTATGCTTTTAAAGTTCTTCATAAACGATTATGACACTGCTGGGTTCTATACTGTATAATCACAGAGCTATTATTAAAAACTTTAGATTAATAACTTCTCACAAAGACTGCATACTGAATCTAGGTGATGGTTGCACTGTTATCATCAGTGACAAACCAATATTACCTGGTTGTAGGTTCTTTTTTGGTTTTTCTTGCCATAACAAATGTGCTTTTCAAACACAGCTAAAGCAGCCCCAAAAAACACAATGTTATAAAGTCAAGGGTCAAGAGCCCAACTAAAGCAAACACTACTCACCACGATGGTAACGTCAAACAAAACAATAAAACATCATCATCTAAATCTCTGTTAATTCTCAATAAGCGCTTTTGTACATGTCTAACAACCGTCCCCGCTCAACATTTTGAGCTCACAATGAGCTCATATATTACTCACACTGTGAGTATCACCATATGAGAATGGTGTGATGTCACTGTGATCATCGCGTGATCTCACGTGTTGACTGGGTACAGTGCCCTCCATGTTTTAGAACAAATACAATTTTGTTGATAATATAACTACAGATGGCAAATTAATTTGGAAAAAAAATGACACAGTATGAACACAGTAAGTTACAAAAAATGTTTTTGAAAAACAATATGAGTTTTATAGCTCAATTAAGCTATTAAAGGACAACCATTGAACATCATATTTTACTGCCAAATTATTGAATACGTTTACAGAAAATGATCAATACATACATTTGACAGATTCTTGGACTATCATCATATTGTCATGTGACCAAATAACAATGCAAATAGCAGATAACATGTTTTGGTTTTTGTAAACTGCTTTGGTAAGAGAGAATTTGCCAAATTAATAGATTCTGTATATGTATTACTGCAGTGCTGCTGTGGTATGTCTGAAATCTGTTGTGTAATGTCAATGACATGTTATGTCATGTTTTTCTCAGTTCTCTTCTACCTGTAGGGCCTGATTTAGGGCCTTTTTATGTGCATGTTTTTCTCTTTTTATCAGTCTGGTCTCTCCCACACACTTTGGCAGGCGTCTCTTGACAACATCCTCAAGTTTCTTTCGGGCACCTTCCAGCCCGACATCAGTGGAGTACAAGATCTCCTCAAAGATGTGATCTGATGGAAAAAAGAACAACTTCATCCTTTGTCTCAATAAATGAAACTTTAAAAAGTCTTCTCTGAAACAAATTAAAACAGCTGAGCAGAAAACAAAAGAATAAATCTAAATCTCGTCCGTTCAACTGACCTGTCAGTTTGGCGAACTCTCTCATCTCTCTGAGTGTTGGATCCTTGTCATCCTCGTGAGTGTCTGAAGAGGCTCCTGTAATCCTCTGGATCTTTCTCTCGATATCATCTTGTAATTTGGATACAGCAATTGGTGAGATCTTGGGGAGCTTGTCTTTAGCTTCTAAGAGCGCATCTATAATTCTAATAAACAAATAAAAAATATGAACCACTACATACTTGACTAGAAACAACACATGAAGATTTAAAAAATAGAGTAAAAAACAACCCCCAAAAAACTTGAAAATACATTTTCTGACTGATATTGCCGATCTTGTGCTGGTAGGCCTGGCTGTACAGAGTGTACTGGGTTTGAAACATATCATAAAGTTTATCAGCCACCTGTGAGAGAAACAGAGAGACACTGACCAGGTCTAGACAACACAAATGGCATTATATAGAACTTTTATTATTGTGTTGTGTTATTAATTCACATTACTAGATCTAGCTCTGGACCGATCTGGAGATTTTTATTCATTTGATTTCCTGCATAACCTATCTAATCTCAGTTGTAAATTGCAAAATGCAAATGTTTTCATTTTTATCTTCATTCATACATATTCTCAAATAAGAACAATCTGATGTCATGTTTATTCTACACCTAAGTTATTCACACTGATTTATTGCAATGGCTGAGGAATATTTATCTAATTTAGCTTAAGTGGATACTTTTAAACTTACATTTCCTAAGACAATTCCTTACAGGATGAGCAATGATTAATCACTTACAGATCACTTACTTACAGGTGATCTAATGTTTTGTCATATAGTACAGAGTCAATGATTTTCTTTTGGAATCTTCATTTTCAAGGCCCTACATTATTAAATCCCAGAGATATGGGGACCTCAGTGAGGCTCCATTTTCAGATTGTTGAATATTATATTTCAGCGCTTGAAAACCAAATGTTGGTCATGGTCACTTTGTATACAGCTGATACTTAATGTATTTTAAAGCAGAATGTCTGAAGAATAAGTAATGTTGAAACTAGGAATGCGTCTTGTTTCCCTCTATCAAAATAATTGTATAGGACATACCTGTTTGAGTGTCATAAATATCCCAATATCCCTGTATGGTTTAATCCAACACCTTGGTGCAGCTCCATGTCCAAATTGTTGTGCCCTACCCATTTTCACACCAAATGTGGTTTTGTGTTTATCTAGTCATCATTGCTGACAATGCAAATAATAACAGTAACCTAGTGTTTAGGAATGTGCAGTGTGACATGATCAGGATTAATTGTTAACTCTAGATAAAGTATGAACAGTGTGAAATGTACAATAAGATTACACAGGATCCCCTTTAGCACTATAACTATGCTCAAATTATATAACAATAAAAAATAAAAATAAATTCTAATAATTAATCCAGGTTAGGCAAATCTTGGTTTATTGATGTGAATGCAATGTGTGGTAAAAGCAAGGACTTTTCCCTATGAGGTGTGGATTTGATTCAAACATGTTGAACTCTTTGTTAGCTTCAGAAGCTGTTAAAATGAACAAAATCCTTCTTCCAAATATCCCTGAAACTGATTCAAATCTTATGAATAGACTACTGAGAGAAAGATAATGTCCTCAACTCCAATTTCAGTGCATTTTAACACTCCAACAGGTATGTTCTGTGCATATTGTTTTGATAGAGGAAAACAAGATGCATTCCTAGTATGCCTAGTAACATTACTTATTCTTCAGACATTCTGCTTTAAATACAATAAGTATCAGCTGTATACAAAGTGACCAACATCTGCTTTTCATCCACTAAAATAGGAATATTTAACAATCTGAAAATGGAGCCTCATTGAGGTCCCCATATCTCTGGGACTGAACAATGTAGGGCCTTGAAAATGAAGATTCCAAAATAAAAGTTTATTAGGAACTAGAATCTAAAATCATATTGCGATATCTTTAATACTTCTTGAGTTACAGGCATGCAAACTTTAGAAAAAGAATATTCATGGCACTCGGACAGGTATGTTCAATGCAGTTGCTTTGACAGAAGTAAACAAGATACATCTCTAGTTTCAACATTATTTGTTCTTCAGACATTCCTCTTTACAAAGAAAAGTATCATCGTATTTTTGCAAATTGACCCACATTTGTTTTGTTTTTTTACCACTGGAAATATGTACATTTTAACAATTTACTCTTGGAGCCATATTTAAATTCCAATATCTCTGGAACCGAACCATATAAGGCCTTAAAAATGAAGGTGCCAAAAGGAACATTTGTTAAGACCCAATATCTAAAAGGGCATTAAGACATCTTTCTACTTTGAGTTACAGGCTTGCAGACTTTGGAGAAAAAAACTTAATAATTCACATAATTCAACAAAAATTGCTAAAGTCAACATATTTTACTAACAGACCTACCAATCTCTGTGTAAAAATTACATTATGATGCTGCCATTTTTCTGAAGCCATTTTTACCCCTGTAATTTGGCTCTGAATCTCAGCTGAAAATTACCATTTTGAAATTTGGTTGATTTGACACGGAATGACCCAATAGTATTTGGCTGGGCAAAAGGGGAATGTGCACACTGCTTTCATTTGTAAATATGGAAGATTTTTTTTCTGCTCCAGGGAGCCTTGACATGTTGATATTTAAATGAGAGAGTACAACATAGATTTTCTTTTTCTTTTTTAAAGCGGTCAGACACATGGTCTGTCCAAGGTGGTCTTGATTTTGAGGACCCTTCTTGTGGCCTAATCTTATCTCGCATTTTCTTCGACATAGGGTTATTTATTTATTTCACCTCTAAACATAATCTCCAAACATTTAGTCCAGGCTCTCCCTCCTGTACTTTCATGGCCTCAGGTGTATGCTTGAGACACTCTGACTGAGGACATCTCAAGGACATTGACTCAGAGTCTGTCTCTCTTTCCAAAATATCTGTGTTGCTAGATTGAGTACCCACACCTTGACAATTAAGATCTAGCCCTACACTGTAAGAAATTGCTGTAAAATTTACAGTAACTTACTGGCAATTTTGGTTGCCAGTAAGACTGTAAATTTACAAGAGTACTGTAAAACAATAATTACAATTGTACTGTAAAATACAGCAAACTCTTGCATGCTGTAAAATTGTTGTGGTGGTGTAAACATTTGGTAAACTTATTTCATTTGATTCTACTAAGGAACATTTCTTAACATAAAACTGCAACCACTTAATTTGTAATAGTAAAGTTACTAAAAAGATGACTTTAACTCAAATCGTTGCAGTTTATCATCAACTATAGCACACATGCATGTGGTAAAGCACTTAACAAAGAGATCATCACTGTACCAGCAACTCTACAGTTACTGTCTTTAAATAAAGCAGCAAAACATCAGTGTTTGTGGCTCATCATTGACTGAAGCACAGGCTCTACTCTCCACCACAATGGTGATCCACAAAACTAAATTAAACTAACAGATCTCTCATGTGCAAAATAATACAGTTTAGTTAAATATTTACTCTCCTTATAGATAACACCTGCTGTTAACAAGCAGAATCACTGAATGAAAGAGAAACAAGAGCTACAACTGTCTTCAGCCACAGCCTTAGATGAACTCAACTGAAATACAAGACATCATTAAATCTCTCAAGATCTGATTAAACAACTCCACAAACAGCATTAGCAGCTTCACACATTACAATTTTACTTTATTTCTGTCATATGTCTATAAAAATTATTTGAGAATTAACAGAAGTGTATTTGTTTTATTGAAAACGTTTCGTTTGACCTCACCATTGTGGCGGTCAGGGTTTGCTTTAGTTGGGCTCTTGACCCTTGATTGTTAATTTTAGCTTTTTTTCTGGCTGCTGTGGCTGTGTTTGTAGAGCACATTTGTTATAGCAAGAAGACCCAGAAAAAATTGTGATTATGGGCTTTTGATTGATTATTGATAATGATATGATCATTACCTAGTGGCTTGATTCACTGATCTCATTCAGAGGCTGATCTTTAAAGACATGGTGTGGATTTTTTTTATTTGTTAGTTTTGTGTTGTTTACACCTGCTACATTGCCCTGAATGAGACGACAAACTGCTACTGAAAAACTTTAAAATCTTATGCACAAAACGTTTAGTACTACAGCAATAACTAGACACACACAGACATCAAGAATCAGTGTATGAATCTCAACAATGGTGACAATCAAAAGCTTAATGCTGCAGTGCATGCTGGGTACCAGCACAGTACAAAACTCACCCATGAATCCCAGCATGCATTGCGGCATGAATAAATTATGCTGCTGAATTGTCCACTTATTGTCTTTAATTCTTACTATGTGCTTTTATTTTTTATTTTTTTGTGTTGAGTTTTAGTAGCATGTTTTGTGATGTTCAGAGCTGATCTGTTTATTTATTTTGTTGATTGTCACCGTTGTTGAGATTCATACACTGATTCTCGATGTCTGTGTGTGTCTAATTGCTGCCGTAGTACTAAAAGTTTCGTGCATAAGACATTAAATTTTTCAGCAGTTTGTCGTCTCATTCAGGGTCATACAACGATTGTAAACACACAAAAAAAGATATCCACACCCTGTCTTTAAAGATCAGCCTCTGAATGAGATCAATGAATTAAGCCACTAGATACAGACTACATCATTATCAATAGTCAGTCACAAACACATTATCACACATTTTACTGGCTTTTCATGCTACAACAAATGTACTTTACAAACACAGTTACAACAGCCAGAAAAAAACTAAAATTAACAATCAAGGGTCAAGAGCCCAACTAAAGCAAACCCTGACCGCCACAATGGTGAGGTCAAACAAAACGTTTTCAATAAAACAACTAAACTTCTGTTAATTCTCAAATCATTTTTATAGACATATGACAGAAATAAAGTCAAATTGTAATGTGTGAAGCTGGTAATGCTGTTTGTGGAGTTGTTTAATCAGATCTTGAGAGATTTAATGATGTCTTGTATTTCAGTTGAGTTCATCTAAGGCTGTGGCTGAAGTCAGTTGTAGTTCTTGTTTCTCTTTCATTCAGTGATTCTGCTTGTTAACAGCAGGTGTTATCTATAAGGAGAGTAAATATTTAACTGAACTGTATTATTTTGCGCAAGAGAGATCTGTTAGTTTAATGTAGTTTCGTGGGTCACCATTGCGGTGGAGAGTAGAGCCTGTGCTTCAGTCAATGATGAGCCAAAAACACTGATGTTCTGCTGCTTTATTTAAAGACAGTAACTGTAGAGTTGCTGATACAGTGATGATCTCTTTGTTAAGTGCTTTATCACATGCATGTGTGCTATAGCTGATGATGAACTACAACGATTTTAGTTGAAGTCATGTTTTTAGTAACTTTACTATTACAAATTAAGTGTTTGCAGTTTTATATTAAGAAATGTTCCTTCTTAGTAGAATCAAATGAAATAAGTTTACCAAATGTTTACACGCCATCATAACAATTTTACAGCATGCAAGAGTTTGCTGTATTTTTACAGTACAATTGTAATTATTGATTTACAGTACTCTTGTGAATTTACAGTCTTACTGGCAACCAAAATTGCCAGTAAGTTACTGTAAATTTTACAGCAATTTCTTACAGTGTAGATGCCAGATGCCAGATGCCAGATCCCATCAGAAAATAACAGTTTGTCCGGTAACAGAACAACTAGTCGGCAGAGCTGTCGATACCCAAACCCTGTTTACAGCAAGTCTTGTCTGGTACCCAAAAATACCCAAAACGACTGTTAACAGTCTTCTGTCAGTCAAGAATTTGACCAAGGAATGCCAGAGAAGAGCGGAAGCAGGAGACGAAGTGATGATGGTAAAAAGTAGCAGAGTTTATTGAACAATCTTAGTTGCGTTTGTCTCAATGCTCAGACTTTGTCTGATGAGCACAAATTCAACAAGTAGTATTATACCAAACTGATTCACAACAACATCCCATTAACCTGCTATCTCTTATTCATACAGACAAAACTGTTCTTTAAACTCCATAATCCTAAAATTGAACAATAATGGAATTGCATAAGCAAGAAAAACAAAAATGCATATGAAATATAGAAGCATAATAAAATTAATAATGTAAATAAATGAATAAATGTTAAAAGACTTAATGATTTAAATGATAAATGATAAAAATAATCAAATGATAAATTATATAAATGTGTAATGACTAATGATTATATGAATAAATGATTATAAATGAATAAATGAATGAATAAATGAACAATTTGCATTTGAGGATCCTCAGAACCTTTAGTGCCATATTGGGTTTCCACATCTGTCACTTCTGCAGCTGTTGTAGATCAGTTTAACCTCTTAACTGTCACCGTCCACCCTGTGGGACGCCTACCTTTACTTCACTATTTTACAATTAAATCCTAATCTAATCATGACAAACTATATATCGTTGGAAAGGTCTAAGACTCCTAAATAGGTATTTTACCACTTTTTCTGTTAAAAAATTATGTAGGAAAAGTAATAGATTAATTTATGACCAGAGGTGTCAAATCCAGGGTCAGAAAGTAAAAGTCCTGCCATGTGTTTATTCCACCCATGAACTCAGCAGCTGATTTCACCAGAGCAGGAACCAAGACATTCCTTTCAAGTCACAAGCAAGTTTCGAGTCAAATCCCAAGACCTCAACGAGTTGAGGTAATTAAGAGATAATTGAGAGACTAATTAAATGTTGATTGTGCATTAGTGATGAACACCTGCTGTTATTGAGAATTACAGAGGATCAGATGTTGATGTTTTATTGGTTAAAATGATGCCACCATCATGGAGATCAGTGTTTGCTTTAGTTGGGCTCTTGACCCTTTTAGTAACTGAGAATGGATTGTTTTTAAGCAGTTGCAATATTGCTTCACAACAAACATTTGCACATTGCTGAGTTAAAAGCTTGAGGAAGCAGATGAGCTTACACTTTTGGCTTTTATGTCACTTGAATGAACATTATGAAGGTGTTTCTCTTTGGTTTATTTACTGACGTTCAGCTGTTACAGAACTGCAGGAATTTACTATTAAACAAATGCCATCGTAATATTAAATATTGGAAAAATTAAGAATTATATTGCTCAGGCTTTTAGACATGAACACTTATCATACGATCCTCAACAGTGGTGGCAATAATTATTCATACTGTAGTGTTACCCAGCATGCATTGCAGCATGAAGCATTTTGTTGATTGTCACCATTGTTGAGATTCATACGCTGGTTCTTGATGTCTGTGTGTGTCTGAGTAGGACTGGAGTTTAAATATTTAAATGCATTAGATTTAAAATTCTTTCTCTATAACTGCTACAGCAGTAAATTCATTGCGTACTGTGGTTTCACAGAGTTGTTTATTCAAAAGCACAACATAAATTTAAAAAATGAAAAATGTTGTATGTGTATATATATACACACACAGTATATTGGATGCAAACAGGTAAGCACCTGATGATTACCTCATCATATGAAAACAACTAACAGTTGCTCATTGCACAGCACTGATCTCTCCGCTTTACAACAGCACATGCATTGCTACAGAGATCTAACACAGGAGTCAAGGGTCAAGAGCCCAACTAAAGCAAACACTGATCTACATGATGGTGGTATCATTTTAACCAATAAAACATCAACATCTGATCCTCTGTGATTCACAGTAACAGCAGGTGTTCATCACTAATGCACAATCATCATTTAATTAGTCTCTCAATTATCTCTTAATTACCTCAACTCATTGAGGTCTTGGGATTTGACTCGAAACTTGCTTGTGACTTGAAAGTAATGAGTTGGTTCCTCCTCTGGTGAAATCAGCTGCCGAGTTCATGGGTGGAATAAACACATGGCAGGACTTTTACTTTCTGACCCTGGATTTGACACCTCTGTTTATGACAAGAGTGCACCTGAAAAAAATCTACATCATGACATGAATTCTGACCTTTGTCACAGAAAGTCTTCTTAGTTGCCTTTTTCTCTATCACAAATTAGAAATCATAAGAAATTATTTATCAGTAGAAAACTTAAAATTTCAAAATTCATCCTTTGAAACCCATTTTAAAATCAGACATTGCATTACCATGTAAATGGTACATTAAAATCATGTTACAAAATATTTTCATTCATGAATTATAAAAAATTAAGTTTGGATAGTGCACTATAATGTCTCTGTTCAAAACTGTGGGTGACAGTTAAGGGGTTAATCAATTACTAAAATTTCAAACACATTTAGATTCACCCTTCTGTTATGTCATACAGTGCCTTGCGAAAGTATTCAAACCCCTTCATTTTTTTTTTTTTTTTGTCACATTTTATGTTGCAACCTTATGTTAAACAGCTTTAAAAAAAAAAAAATTCCACATCAATCTACACTCCATACACCATAATGGCAAAGCAAAAACAGAACTGTCACAACTTTGTACATTTATTTAAAAAAAAACACTGAAATAAGTACATTGCATAAGTATTCATACCCTTAACTCAGTACTAAGCACCTTTAGAGCCTCAAGTCTTTTTTGTTTGATGCGACAAGCTTTGATCATCATCATCTGACAATTATCTGATGATTCTATCACCATTCTATCACCTGTTCACCTCTTAAGCTCTGTCAGGCTGGATTGGGGCAGATGCACATTTTCAGGTTTCTCCAGAAACATTTGATTGGGTTCAAGCCCAGGCTGTGGTTGGGCCACTCAATGGACATTCACAGAGCTGTCTATAAGCCACTCTTGCTGTGCTTAGGGTCATTGTCCTGTTGGAAGGTGAACCTTCTGCCCAGTCTGAGGTTGTGAATGCTCTGGACTGGGTTTTCATTAAGGTTATCTCAATATTTTGCTGCATTGAGCTTTTCTTCTTCTCTGACGAGTCCTCAGTCCATGCCGCTGAAAAACAGCCCCACAGCATGAGCCTGCTACCAGCACACTTTACTTTTAGCATGGTACTCTGCAGGTGATGATCAGAGCTGGTTTCCTTCAAACATGATGCTTGAATTCAGGTTAATCAGACCAGAGAATCTTGTTTCTCACAGTCTGAGGGGCCTTTAGGTGCTTTGCAAATTCCAAGTGTTTTCACGTGTCTTCACTGAGGAGAGGATTGAGTCTGGCCACACTGCCATAAAGCCCAGATCGGTGGGGTGTTGCAGTCAGGTTGTTGATCACCACTCTAACCAAAGCCCTTCTCCATCAGTTGCTCAGTTTGGCCAGGAGGCCAGTTCTAGGAAGAGTCCTGGTTGTTCCAAATGTCTTCCATTATGGATAATGGAGGCTACACACTTCTATGAAACTTCAATGCAGCAGAATTTTTTTTCTGAACTCTTCCCCAGATGTGTGGTTTGATGCAATCCTGTCTCTGAGCTATACAGGCATTTTTAGTTTTAGTTTTTTTTTTACCTCAGGGCTTGGTCTTTGCTCTAAAATGCATTCTCAGCTGTTAGACCTTTTATTAAGACATGTATGCCTTTCCAAATCATTCCCATTCAATTGAATTTGCCACAGGTTAACTTCACTCAAAGTGTGGTAACATTTACAAGCAAAATGAATACTCCTAAGCTAAATTTCAACTGTCCCAGATAAGGGTATGAATACATATGCAATGGAATCATTTCAGTTTTTTATCTTTAATCAATTTGCAAAGATGTTAAAACCGGTTATTTACTTTGTCGTAATGGTGTATATAGTGTAGATTAATGTGCGGAAAAAAGCAGTTTAACATAAGGCTATAACAAAACAAAAGTGAAAAAATGAAGGGGTTTGAATTCTTTCACAAGGCACTGTACACACACACACACACACACACACACACACACACACACACACACACACACACACACACACACACACACACACACACACACACACACACACACACACACACACACACACACACACACACACACACACACACACACACACACACACACACACACACACACACACACACACACACACACACACACACACACACACACACACACACACACACACACACACACACACACACACACACACACACACACACACACACACACACACACAGTAAAACCTCCAGTGTTAAATCAACACTCCCAGTGTATATATAATCCACACTCAGAGTGTTAAAAAGTAACACTGAAGCAGTGTTAAAGTTAATGAGATAATTAGTTTAGTAATTGGTGATGATTGAGCATTAATGAAGAACACCTGCTGTTAACAAACTGAATCACTGAAAGAAAGGAAACAAGAACAGAAAAAAGACGAGATGAGCAGAAAAACAAGAACTACAACTGACTTCAGCCACAGCCTTAGATGAAATCAACACAAGATAAAAGAAGACATTAAATCTCTCAAGATCTCAGCAGAGGATGATTAAACAACTCCACAAACAGCATCACCAGCTTCACGTTACTAACCAGACTGACTTTAGATGTTGATGTTTTAGTTTTGTTTGAATTACCATTATCGAGGTCAGTGTTTGCTTTAGTTGGGCTCTTGATCCTTGACTTAAAATATTACAATTCCTTTGGCTGCCATAACTGCGTGTTTGTTTAGACATGTTAGTTATGGCGCTCGGTATTGATGGTTAGACTTCTATAAAGAAATCACCAGCATTTAATGATTTCCATAACTGATTTCATTCAGAGCATTGCCATTGATTGATTATTTTTTTAATTCACATAAAGTATAAAGGTTGATCCATCAGTTTTAAGATTAATCTGAAAGGCTTTTAACAGTAAATTGGCACAAAAGATTAAAACTGCATTATCATACAGACATCAAGACTCAGCGTATGAATCTCAACAATGGTGACAATCAACATATTCAGATAAACAGATCCTCTGTGAACATTACAAAACACGCTACTAAAAGTCACAACAAAATAGCAAAACAAAAGGAAATGGTAAGAATAAAAGAAAATACTAAGACAGCTGCATAATTTATTCATGTCGCATTGCATGCTGGGAGTCATGGATTAGTTTTGATTGGTGCTCCCAGAATGCACTGCGAAATGGAGCTTTATGTTGATTGTCACCATTGTTGAGATTCATACGCTGAGTATTGAAGTCTGTTTGATGAAGAAAAGTGCTTTTTAACACAAAAAGTTTCAAAAGTCTCTCAGACTAAACTTGTCTGTATGTATATAATCTCAAAAACAAAATGAACTAATAAATCTACCAGTGACTACACTCACATTAATTCAATTACTCAAGCCACTGTGCACTGATTACATCTTTATTAACGTAACCAGCTCATGATCACATTTTCTCTTGGCTTTTTTTAATTTCGCCCTAACTAACATGTCTAAACAAACACGCAGTTACGGCAGCCAAAGTAACTGTAAAGTTTTTAAGTCCAGGGACAAGAGCCCAACTAAAGCAAACACTGACCTCGATAATGGTAATTCAAACAAAACTAAAACATCAACATCTAAAGTCAGTCTGGTTAGTAACGTGTGAAGCTGGTGATGCTGTTTGTGGAGTTGTTTAATCATCCTCTGCTGAGATCTTGAGAGATTTAATGTCTTCTTTTATCTTGTGTTGATTTTATCTAAGGCTGTGACTGAAGTCAGTTGTAGTTCTTGTATTTCTGCTCGTCTCGTCTCTTTTTTTCTGTTCTTCTTTCTCTTTCTTTCAGTGATTCAGTTTGTTAACAGCAGGTGTTCTTCATTAATGCTCAATCATCACTCAATTACTACACTAATTATCTCATTAACTTTAACACTGCTTCAGTGTTACTTTTTTAACACTCTGAGTGTGGATTATATATACACTGGGAGTGTTGATTTAACACTGGGGTTTTACTGTGTACATATATATATATATATATGGCTGTGGCCAAGTGCGATGGATTCTATTTACACTAAGTGAAAATAGCAGTACATGTTAATGATATGCTATTTACACTATGTTAAAGTAGCAGGATTTTCTGCTATTTATACTACTTATTGCAAATAGTGGCAATTATCTGCACTTCAGTACTGTAGTACATTATAAAACAATATGCAATAACGTATTGAGTGTAAATTATAATTCTAATTTAAATTATTAAATGGATGCAACCTCATTGGGATAATAAAGCCCTCCCTACACCTACCCTAACCAATACTTTATTTTCAATTTTTTGATTATTTCCTTCATTTTTATTGAAGCTAAATGCCTTTCCGATGCGATATGAGATTTGAAAAGGGAGAAAAAGTTTGGCAAAATGCGGTCTCGAACTCGGGTTGATCACGTCAAAAGAATGCATTTCATGACATACGCCACTGGAGACACACTCTTATATACGTCTTTTATAGTATTGACTATCCCAATTACACCTTGGTGGGCAGATTTAGTGTAAATAGCTTCTGCCAATAAGACGGGATATTTGCACTTAGTGTGAATAGACACTCCGTTTTGTTATACAATATATATAAAACAAAACTCCCTGTTGAAGAACTTTGCAATAAATTTATTTTCATTAGTGTATTTGTGCATCCCGAGCTGAATAGGTTTTATAATCAATAGAGAACAAAACTATAGATTTGATATAAATATGTACTTTTAATAAACACTTTACTAGAAAAAAAATGCTGTATGAATGCAACAGTAGTTTCCTCTGCTGGACAACAGCTGCCACCTTGTGGGGTATTTTGACTTGAGTACTGTGCTGTTACAACAGTTATGTGTCTGACAAAGCAAATTAATAAATATCCCTTTGTAACATACAAGATCAAGATGATAAGCATTCCTGACACACCACTACAGTTAGAATTAATAACTGAACATGATAATTAGAAAATTACAAAATACTTTAATATTTATAATTGTTTAAAATGTTTTTAAAGTATTTGTTTCAGCTGTTTAAAATGTAAGAGTTTGTCCAAATAAACCTCCTCTATGATGACTTTAGTACCATGGACAGTAAATCGTTGCAGGCGGTAGTAATCGAAACATGTCATTTGTAGACGGTCCCTCAGATGAGCGATGACGTCACGACACTCCATAGAGGTAAGCGTGTTTATCAGCGTCTTTAAAACGTCGAGTTCTACAGAAATATGTGTTCTGCTTTGTGCTCATAGTAGTCGGTAATGATAACTGACCGAAATTAGCCTTTTTTGATGCAGATTAACAAAGTTATTGAACGCGGAAGTCCGAATGTGCGAATATGAAACCAACTTTACCCAAGTACTTTACCCAAGTAATAAAAATAACAGTAATATGAATATTGAGTACTCCTGCCCTAAGAGCAGCACATAGTTCAGTAAAAAGAACAGTAATAGGGACCTATTGAGTACTCCTGCCCTGAGAGCAGCACATAGTTCAGTAAAAAGAACAGTAATATGAATATTGAATACTCCTGCCCTAAGAGCAGCACATAGTTCAGTAAAAAGAACAGTAATAGGGACCTATTGAGTACTCCTGCCCTGAGAGCAGCACATAGTTCAGGAAAAAGAACAGTAATATGAATATTGAGTACTCCTGCCCTGAGAGCAGCACATAGTTCAGGAAAAAGAACAGTAATATGAATATTGACTACTCCTGCTCTGAGAGCAGTACTAATGATAATGCTAACGCTAACTGACTGATGAAATGTCACGGAGATTTGACTTGGGTAAAGTTGGTTTTATATTCGCACATTCGGACTATTGCATTCAATTACTTTGTTAACCGCACTACATTGGACATTCAGCGGACATTCACAAGTAAGTATGACATTAAAACAATACTTGGCCATTTTGATCGATTGTGAAAAAAATGTAGTAATTTGCAAAAGAAAATTTTTTTACACATATAATTAGAAAGTTATTGAACGCGGAAATGTTGTGAATGTTGTGAATGTGCGAATATAAAACCAACTTTACCCAAGTGGAGATTTGAACACTTGGGTAAAGTTGGTTTCATATTCGCACATTCGGACTTCCGCGTTCAATAACTTTGTTAATCTGCATCAAAAAAGGCTAATTTCGGTCAGTTATCATTACCGACTACTATGAGCACAAAGCAGAACACATTTTTCTGTAGAACTCGACGTTTTAAAGACGCTGATAAACACGCTTACCTCTATGGAGTGTCGTGACGTCATCGCTCATCTGAGGGACCGTCTACAAATAACATGTTTGGATCACTACAGCCTGCAACGATTTACTGTCCATAGTACTAAAGTCATATAGAGAGGAGGTTTATTTGGACAAACTCTTGCATTTTAAACAACTGAAACAAATACTTTAAAAACATTTTAAACAATTATAAATATTAAAGTATTTTGTAATTTTCTAATTATCATGTTCAGTTATTAATTCTAACTGTAGTGATGTGTCAGGAATGTTTATCATCTTGATCTTGTATGTTACAAAGGGATATTTATTAATTTGCTTTGTCAGACACATAACTGTTGTAACAGCACAGTACTCAAGTCAAAATACCCCACAAGGTGGCAGCTGTTGTCCAGCAGAGGAAACTACTGTTGCATTCATACAGCATTTTTTTTTCTAGTAAAGTGTTTATTAAAAGTACTTATTTATATCAAATCTATAGTTTTGTTCTCTATTGATTATAAAACCTATTCAGCTCGGGATGCACAAATACACTAATGAAAATAAATTTATTGCAAAGTTCTTCAACAGGGAGTTTTGTTTTATATATATTGTATAACAAAACGGAGTGTCTATTAACATATTGCAAATATCCCGTCTTATTGGCAGAAGCTATTTAAACTAAATCTGCCCACCAAGGTGTGATTGGGATAGTCAATACTATAAAAGACGCATATAAGAGTGTGTCTCCAGTGGCATATGTCATAAAATGCATGCTTTTTGACGTGATCGACCCGAGTTCGAGACCGCATTTTGCCAAACTTTTTTTCTCCCTTTTCAAATCTCATATCGCATCGGAAAGGCATTTAGCTTCAATAAAAATGAAGGAAATAATCAAAAAGTTGAAAATAAAGTATTGGTTAGGGTAGGTGTAGGGAGGGCTTTATTATCCCAATGAGGTTGCATCCATTTAATAATTTAAATTAGAATTATAATTTACACTCAATACGTTATTGCATACTGTTTTATAATGTACTAATACTGAAGTGCAGATAATTGCCACTATTTGCAATAAGTAGTATAAATAGCAGAAAATCCTGCTACTTTAACATAGTGTAAATAGCATATCATTAACATATACTGCTATTTTCACTTAGTGTAAATAGAATCCATTGCACTTGGCCACAGCCATATATATATATATATATATATATATATATATATATGTGTGTGTGTGTGTGTGTGTGTGTGTGTGTATACAGTGCCTTGTGAAAGAATTCAAACCCCTTCATTTTTTTCACTTTTTGTTTTGTTATAGCCTTATGTTATACTGCTTTAAATTACTTTTTTCCGCACATTAATCTACACTATATACACCATTACGACAAAGTAAATAACCGGTTTTAACATCTTTGCAAATTTATTAAAGATAAAAACTGAAATGATTCCATTGCATATGTATTCATACCCTTATCTGGGACAGTTGAAATTTAGCTTAGAGTATTCATTTTGCTTGTAAATGTTACCACACTTTGAGTGAAGTTAACCTGTGGCAAATTCAATTGAATGGGAATGATTTGGAAAGGCATACATGTCTTAATAAAAGGTCTAACAGCTGAGAATGCATATTAGAGCAAAGACCAAGCCCTGAAGTAAAAAAAATAAAACTAAAAATGCCTGTATAGCTCAGACACAGGATTGCATCAAGCCACACATCTGGGGAAGAGTTCAGAAAAAAAATTCTGCTGCATTGAAGTTTCACAGAAGTGTGTAGCCTCCATTATCCATAATGGAAGACATTTGGAACAACCAGCACTCTTCCTAGAACTGGCCTCCTGGCCAAACTGAGCAACTGATGGAGAAGGGCTTTGGTTAGAGTGGTGATCAACAACATGACTGCAACACCCCACCGATCTGGGCTTTATGGCAGTGTGGCCAGACTCAATCCTCTCCTCAGTGAAGACACATGAAAACACACTTGGAATTTGCAAAAAAGCACCTAAAGGACCCTCAAACTGTGAGAAACAAGATTCTCTGGTCTGATTAACCTGAATTCCAAGCATCATGTTTGAAGGAAACCAGCTCTGATCATCACCTGCAGAGTAGCATGCCAAAAGTAAAGTGTGCTGGTAGCAGTCTCATGCTGTGGGGCTGTTTTTCAGCGGCATGAACTGAGGGACTCATCAGAGAAGAAGAAAAGCTCAATGCAGCAAAATATTGAGATAACCTTAATGAAAACCCAGTCCAGAGCATTCACAACCTCAGACTGGGCAGAAGGTTCACCTTCCAACAGGACAATGACCCTAAGCACAGCAAGAGTGGCTTATAGACAGCTCTGTGAATGTCCATTGAGTGGCCCAACCACAGCCTGGGCTTGAACCCAATCAAATATTTCTGGAGAAACCTGAAAATGTGCATCTGCCCCAATCCAGCCTGACAGAGCTTAAGAGGTGAACAGGTAAGAGAATGGCAGATAATTGCCAGATGATGATGATCAAAGCTTGTCGCATCAAACAAAAAAGACTTGAGGCTCTAAAGGTGCTTAGTACTGAGTTAAGGGTATGAATACTTATGCAATGTACTTATTTCAGTGTTTTATTTTTTATAAATTTACAAAGTTGTGACAGTTCTGTTTTTGCTTTGCCATTATGGTGTATGGAGTGTAGATTGATATGGAACATTTTTTTTTTTTAAAGCAGTTTAACATAAGGTTGCAACATAAAATGTGACAAAACCAAAAAAAAATGAAGGGGTTTGAATACTTTCGCAAGGCACTGTATGACATAACAGAAGGGTGAATCTAAATGTGTTTGAAATTTTAGTAATTGATTAAACTGATCTACAACAGCTGCAGAAGTGACAGATGTGGAAACCCAGTATGGCACTAAAGGTTCTGAGGATCCTCAAATGCAAACTGTTCATTTATTCATTCATTTATTCATTTATAATCATTTATTCATATAATCATTAGTCATTACACATTTATATAATTTATCATTTGATTATTTTTATCATTTATCATTTAAATCATTAAGTCTTTTAACATTTATTCATTTATTTACTTATTAATTTTATTATGCTTCTATATTTCATATTTATTTTGTTTTTCTTGCTTATGCAATTCCATTATTGTTCAATTTTAGGATTGTGGGGTTTAATGAACAGTTTTGTCTGTATGAATAAGAGATAGCAGGGAATGTTTATGGAAACTCAAGGTTAATGGGATGTTGTTGTGAATCAGTTTGGTATAATACTACTTGCTGAATTTGTGCTCATCAGACAAAGTCTGAGCATTGAGACAAACGCAACTAAGATTGTTCAATAAACTCTGCTACTTTTTACCATCATCACATCGTCTCCTGCTTCCGCTCTTCTCTGGCATTCCTTGGTCAAATTCTTGACTGACAGAAGACTGTTAACAGTCGTTTTGGGTATTTTTGGGTACCAGACAAGACTTGCTGTAAACAGGGTTTGGGTATCGACAGCTCTGCCGACTAGTTGTTCTGTTACCGGACAAACTGTTATTTTCTGATGGGATCTGGCATCTGGCATCTAGGGCTGGATCTTAATTGTCAAGGTGTGGGTACTCAATCTAGCAGCACAGATATTTTGGAAAAAGAGACAGACTCTGACTCAAAACCTATATACCAGGAGCCGGACATTGACTCAAGCATACACCTGAGGCCATGAAAGTACAGGAGGGAGAGCCTGGACTAAATGTTTGGAGATGATGTTTAGAGGTGAAATAAATAAATAACCCTATGTCGAAAAAATGTGAGATAAGATTAGGCCACAAGAAGGGTCCTCAAAATCAAGACAACCTTGGACAGACCATGTGTCTGACCGCTTTAAAAAAGAAAAAGAAAATCTATGTTGTACTCTCTCATTTAAATATCAACATGTCAAGGCTCCCTGGAGCAGAAAAAAATCTTCCATATTTACAAATGAAAGCAGTGAGCACATTCCCCTTTTGCCCAGCCAAATACTATTGGGTCATTCCGTGTCAAATCAACCAAATTTCAAAATGGCAATTTTCAGCTGAGATTCAGAGCCAAATTACAGGGGTAAAATGGCTTCAGAAAAATGGCAGCATCATAATGTAATTTTACACAGAGATTGGTAGGTCTGTTAGTAAAATATGTTGACTTTAGCAATTTTGTTGAATTATGTGAATTATTAAGTTTTTTCTCCAAAGTCTGCAAGCCTGTAACTCAAAGTAGAAAGATGTCTTAATGCCCTTTTAGATATTGGGTCTTAACAAATGTTCCTTTTGGCATCTTCATTTTAAGGCCTTATATGGTTCGGTTCCAGAGATATTGGAATTTAAATATGGCTCCAAGAGTAAATTGTTAAAATGTACATATTTCCAGTGGTAAAAAAAAAAACACATGTGGGTCAATTTGCAAAAATACGATGATACTTTTCTTTGTAAAGAGGAATGTCTGAAGAACAAATAATGTTGAAACTAGAGATGTATCTTGTTTACTTCTGTCAAAGCAACTGCATTGAACATACCTGTCCGAGTGCCATGAATATTATTTTTCTAAAGTTTGCATGCCTGTAACTCAAGAAGTATTAAAGATATCGCAATATGATTTTAGATTCTAGTTCTTAATAAACTTTTCTTTTGGAATCTTCATTTTCAAGGCCCTACATTGTTCAGTCCCAGAGATATGGGGACCTCAATGAGGCTCCATTTTCAGATTGTTAAATATTCCCTATTTTAGTGGATGAAAAGCAGATGTTGGTCACTTTGTATACAGCTGATACTTATTGTATTTAAAGCAGAATGTCTGAAGAATAAGTAATGTTACTAGGCATACTAGGAATGCATCTTGTTTCCTCTATCAAAACAATATGCACAGAACATACCTGTTGGAGTGTTAAAATGCACTGAAATTGGAGTTGAGGGACATTATCTTTCTCTCAGTAGTCTATTCATAAGATTTGAATCAGTTTCAGGGATATTTGGAAGAAGGATTTTGTTCATTTTAACAGCTTCTGAAGCTAACAAAGAGTTCAACATGTTTGAATCAAATCCCACACCTCATAGGGAAAAGTGCTTGCTTTTACCACACATTGCATTCACATCAATAAACCAAGATTTGCCTAACCTGGATTAATTATTAGAATTTATTTTTATTTTTATTGTTATATAATTTGAGCATAGTTATAGTGCTAAAGGGGATCCTGTGTAATCTTATTGTACATTTCACACTGTTCATACTTTATCTAGAGTTAACAATTCATCCTGATCATGTCACACTGCACATTCCTAAACACTAGGTTACTGTTATTATTTGCATTGTCAGCAGTGATGACTAGATAAACACAAAACCACATTTGGTGTGAAAATGGGTAGGACACAACAATTTGGACATGGAGCTGCACCAAGGTGTTGGATTAAACCATACAGGGATATTGGGATATTTATGACACTCAAACAGGTATGTCCTATACAATTATTTTGATAGAGGGAAACAAGACGCATTCCTAGTTTCAACATTACTTATTATTCAGACATTCTGCTTTAAAATACATTAAGTATGAGCTGTATACAAAGTGACCATGACCAACATTTGGTTTTCAAGCGCTGAAATGTAATATTCAACAATCTGAAAATGGAGCATCATTGAGGTCCCCATATCTCTGGGATTGAACAATGTAGGGCCTTGAAAATGAAGATTCCAAAAGAAAATCATATTTTTGCAAATTGACTCACATTTGGTTTTTGACCACTGAAAATATGTACATTTTAACAATTTACATCTGAAGCCATATTAAAATTCCAATATCTCTGGAACTGAACTATATAGGGCCTTAAAATGGAGATGTCAAACGGAATGTTTGTTAAGACCCAATATGTAAAAGGGCATCAAGATATCTTTATACTTCTTGAGTTACAGACATGCAAACTTTGGAGAAAAAAACTTGAAAAGTGCTGTTTCCCCAGTTTTGAATGGTCACCATTGGCACATAATGCAAAAAGATTGCTAAAGTGAACAGATTTTACTAACATGCCTACCAATCTCTGTGTAAAATTACATTATGATGCTGCCATTTTCTGAAGCCATTTTACCCCTGTAATTTGGCTCTGAATCTCAGGTGAAAATGGCCATTTTGACCCCTCTACAAAATAGTGGATTACTTAGTAAATATTCATCCATGACATTTAATATTTTGGCTTTCATCACTATACATGTCTGTCTTCAGAAAAAATATTAGCAAAATCAAAAATTTGAACTGGGGACCTCTGGTTGAGTTGACACATAATGACCCTGTTTCACAATCCAAAATAATCCTGCTGCACTGGGCCAAGATGTAAACATGTTAGTCCAACAAAATGTAGATATACAACACAAACTTTCAGAGAAAAAGGCTAGGCCAGTAACCAACCTAAAAAGAGGAAAAATAACAAAGACCCTAACGCATGAACCCAGTCAACATTTTTGCAGCTCACTCAACACCAAACGAGCAACTCTTGGCTGGGAACATGACACAATGTCTCAATAAAAAAAGAGTTAAAAGTAATAGGCTCAGAAATGAGGAAAAGGGATTCTATTCACTCTGACATCATGATATAAATATAGTTAATGCAGACAATAATCAAGGAATGTGCCACAAAATACCAGGCTACATACAACTTTTCAGTATGAATCTGTTCATTGATCATTTGTACACAGAGTATGTCATCAGCATTCTCTTGCATCATTTGCAAAGTAGGTCTCCTGTGTCTTTCTATCTTGATGCCACGGGAGGAGTTGTGTCAAAAATACCAGAACAGCTGAAGCATTAATGAAATTATGACACTTATTTCCATACAGTTGAACTGATTTATTTGAACTTAAATTTAGTTAATTGTACTGATGAGTAAAAATCATGCTAATTTAATGAGATCACATCAGTTTCATTTCACATATTCTGTGAATGTTCTCAACACAATTCACTCATATAGATCCACCCAGTACTGTTGATGTTCCGAATGGTGCCCTTGAAGAGTTGTGAGTTTTCTGCATTTTTATAAAAATGGAGAAACCTGTTGGAACTTAATGTTTACTTTTTTCAAACATTTAACATATATATGTTTTTTAACCATTGTGGTGAAGAGTGGAGTTTATGCTTAGATTATCAGTAGCTACTATAAGCACATAAGTGTTATATAATTGGAAAGAATAGAAATGCTGACCATATAAGTCAAGTGATTGGCTTTAAATTGATGTATTTTAGTTATACTCACAAGAACAAACAGCCAACATAACACTTGCTCTCACATCAAACTTTTTCAGCCTGCAAACGAGCTAAAACAAACCAAAAAAGGTTATCAACTCATTGAGAACAACAGTTTTAGCTCATGTAGCCATAGCCTAACCACAAGGCCTACACTTCACAATAATGGTATCCTCAAAAATCGGCATAAACAAAAACTCTTTTAAATGTCAAAAATAGCTGAACAACAAACTTTAAAAAGTCTTTCCCTTTACTAAAAAACACATTAAGCAGTACTTAATTTACAGATTTACACTCCTGATCTAGCCCTATGCAAAACTAGAAATCCACTTCCCAGTTTCAGGATTTACAGAAGTTTCTGTTATGTTGGTTTCGTAGTGTTACCGTTGTCGTGAAGAGTAGAACCTGTGGTTAGGTTCAGGATGGACAGCAAAACTTTAAGATTGTGTGTGCTTTATGTTCTTTGACTGTTTACATGTAAATGTATAGTGAGAACATTTTTGATTATCGTGTTAGTATATGCTGTTGATAATTAACAACAAAAAACAAAAGATCATTGTAAATACAATGTTTATAACCACATATTTATCCAAAGCAATTTACAAGTGAAGACAGTAGAAGTAATCAAAACCGACAAAAGAGCAATAAAATGCAAGTGCTATGACAAGTTGTGGTTAGCCTAACACAGTACACGTCAAGTCAAATCACCTTTATTTATATAGCCCTTTTAACGATACAGATTGTGTAAAAGCACTTAACAGTATCAAATTGGAGGACAGAGTGTCAGTAATGTATAATGATAAGATTAAATACTCAATTTTCAGTTAAAGGCATTTCATTACTGAATTCAGAGATGTCATTGTCTAGCTCAGTTTAGTTAAAATAGTGTCTATGCAATCAAATGGACGATAATCGCTGTAAATTAGTACACATAACAAGGTGTGTGTTTTTTATATACATATATATATAGATATAGATATAGATAGATAGATAGATTTGGAATAGAGTGTGTTAGAGTTAGAGGGTCAAATATAGATGGACGAGATGTGTTTTTAGCCGATTCTTGAAGATGGCTAAGGACTCAGCTGCTCAAATTGAGTTGGGCAGGTCATTCCACCAGGAGGGAACAGTTAATGTAAAAGTCCGTGAAAGTGATTTAGTGCCTCTTTGGGATGGCACAATAATGTGTCGTTCACTTGCAGAATGCAAGCTTCTAGAGGGTACGTAAGTCTGAAGTAGTGAATTTAGGTAAAGGGGTGCCGAGCCAGTGGTGGTTTTGTAGGCAAACATCAATGTCTTGAATTTTATGTGAACAGCTATTGGTAGCCAGTGCAAATTGATGAACAGAGGTGTGACATGCGTTCTTTTCGGCTCATTAAAAATTAATCTTGCTGCCATGTTCTGGATTAATTGTACAGGTTTAATAGAACTGTCTGGAAGACCTGCCAAGAGAGCATTGCAATAGTCCAGCCTGGACTATGTAGACAGTGATTCCATGTAGACAGAGAATATAAGTGGTCCAAGAACTGAGCCCTGAGGCACCCCAGCAGCTAGATGTTGCGACTTGGACACCTCACCCCCCCAAGATACCTTGAAGGACCTGTCTGAGAGGTAATTGTCAAACCACTGGAGTGCGGTTCCTGAGATGCCCTTTGCCAATAGGATTGACAGGAGGATCTGGTGGTTGACCATATCAAAAGAAGTGGACAGATCCAGCTAGTTAAGTAATGGAGATTTGGAAACCGCTCTTGCCAGTCTTAGGGCTTCAACAACTGAGAGCAAGGCAGTCTCGGTTTAGAAACCAGACTGGTTGCTGTCGAGGAGGTTGTTCTGTGTGAGAAAGGCAGAGACTTGGTTGAACACAACTCGTTCAAAAGTTTTTGCTATGAAAGGAAGAAGGGAAAAGAGTTATTTAAAAGAGTTAGGTTAAGAGTGGGTTTCTTAAGTAGTGGGGTTATACGAGCCTGTCTAAATGCTGAGGGAAAAACACCAGTGTGAATGAGATGAAATATGATGAGATGAAATAGAATCAAGTGGACAAGTAGTAGGATGATTTAGGAAGGATGAGTTTAGAGACTTCTGACTCAGAGAGTGGAGAGAAGGATGTGAAAGAGTGTATGTTTGTTGGTAAGATGTGTTTGACAGTTTGAGTAAGAGATGCTAACTGTTTAGAGCGAGGAAGCGAAGATGAAAGTAAAACAGAGAGCCTGGAGGGTGAAAGTGAGCCTAGTTTACATCGAAAGATGACATGTAGAGGGGTATGTGTTGTGTCAGGAACCATGTTGAGGTTAAGAGTGAGCAGGAAGTGATCTGAGGTGTGCAGTGGGGTAACCAGCACATGATCAATGGAGCAGTGTCTTGAGAATTAATGAGAAATTATTGAATTAAATTAAAGATTATTAAATATATAATTATCATTGTAATGCATGGGGTGGGACTGAGAACCATGAACGTGAGGCTTGGTGGCTCCCACGGCTCTCAGCCCCGACCCCACTTGTCCCAAACATTTTAAGTGAAAGTGACGTGACATGTGGTCAAGTATGGTTACCCATACTCGGAATTTGTGTTCTGCAATTAACCCATCCAAATTGCACACACACAGCAGTGAATGAACGAACACACAGTGCAAATGACAACTGAGCCACCTATGAACCTTGATCAGTCTCAAGAAACTTGGATGAAGAAGAACAAACATTTCCCATCCAACAATTCCAGATTATTTTCTGTTCCAAAAAAAAAAAAAAAAAAAAACATGTTCCCCCCAAAAAAGGATCCACAAGTATGTGACACAAAGAAAGAAATGTTCAAGTTTTGATGCATGTCAGCTTCCTGCAAAGGTACTCAATGTAGAGGAAGATGTAATGAAATCATTATACAAAAATGAAAACTATTTATTTATTGCATATATTAAGGTACACTATTATTTACTGTATGAACTGCATGTCATTATAGGTCGACATGCAATGGAAAAGCCACCTACAGAGCTGATTGTAGCAGTTTTGAGGTCTCCTAGGCAGAAGAATGAGTCCCTCTTACATCACAGGAATTCCAATCACTGAGGCCACATGAGTGGTTAAATGGAGAGGTACACATATGAAAACTAAAATGCAATTGCATTATTTTACATTTATATTTCTGTTTTACAGTATGATAAGTAATTTGATTCCAATTGAAATGCTATATCATATTTTTAGATTATTGCCTGGTATTTCAGAGCTCTGCTTCAAATGAAGGGTGCAAATCTGTACCTGCTAGACTATTACACCACAGGTGTCATTTTAAATGAAACAAGGAGTGGATCTTAAAGACGAAATTGAAAAAAGTGAGAGACAATAATTACATTTCTTCATTTTGTTATGGACAGTACTCAGACATGATCATTGACATTTGTGATAAACAGGTCATCTTTGAGGAATATGATGGGCTCATCACTTTCGTAAATATCAACAACAACCACTGGAGGTTTGTGGTAAGTAAAAAGTCTGCAAATAGAAATGTTAAGCTAGCACATATAATGTAAACATGGATAAGCCCATATAGAAATGTTTGATGTTTTCACTGATATTTGTGAGAATTGACTTAGTAGTTAGAATTTCCTTGTTTATTTGTCTTCAGTTTAGTATCTTCATGCTAAATGTGACACCATTTTCATACTTGACTCTCAAATGGGTACAAATGAAAAGGAAAAAGCCGAAGAGATATGCAACAAGTTTCGTATGACAGTGTTTGTTTATAACTGAATGTAGCATGTTTACCTCAAAAACAATAATAATGGTAAATTAGCATAGTTGGTGTTACTTAAGACTACCATAAAAACACACTGCATTTCTCCAAATACAGACATTTTTTCACAATGATACCTCATACGAATGAAAAGACAGACTGGGCAAATAAGAACTGGACACCTGGCACAATCAAACATCCATTTCAGGAGGATAGTTCCAGCTGTGGTGTCTTTGTGATGCTGGTAAATGGAGGGGGAAAGTGGTTGACATAAGCACTGTCCTGACGTTTTGCCATACAACACTGTGTCTGTTACTTCTCACTACTATCCTTCTAGATGGCCAAACAGGTGGTGGAAGAGTTCCCAAAATTCCTAACATAATTAATATAACACCCAGCACGGAGATGATGACCCACTACAGGAAAAGTGTAGCCAAAGAGATTTTGCTGGCATGAGGTATAAAGCACTTTGAACAAACAGTTTAGTTCCATGTTATACACAGAGAGATTAAAGATAATCCTATCTACGTTATAATAATTGCAGTGTCAAGACAGGAATACTGCTGTGTGTGTGGAAAATCAGAAAAAAGATCAAACAGAGGAGCAAAGCACCTGGGTATTCACTATGCCATTTCTGGCTGTTTACTACTTGTGTAAAGTGAAAACAAATGTTTTGAAAAGTAATTTTAACAATTTCTACTATGTCTATATATATCTAACAACATGTCCTATTTCCCTTCCGGATTCAATGTGAATCATGCCTGAGGTGGTTTCATGTTCGGTGCCTCAACATTAATGTGCCACCAGAAGAACAAGCATGGATTTGTGATTTGTGTTGGTAAGCTATGCAGTTTGGAGCTTATGCTGAAAGTGTGTTAAAACAATAAGAATATGTGTTGCCTATTTGAGATGTTATGGAATTAGTTTTGTAGTGTTTAGTTTATGTTTGATATTGGTGTATTGGTGTATGCAAATTTCCAATGTGTTTATATGTTGTTCTATTTCATATTCATGAAAAGGTAGGATTGAGTTGGTAGGATGTAATTTCTAAAACCATGTGAGATGTACCAATCAGACACAAATTTTGTGGTGTAGTAAAAAGATGTATAAGTCTGTATATAGAATATACAGTTTGTATGTCATTTGTCTTTACTATTTAGATAGTATTAAAGATAGTATTTTATGTGGCCAGGGAAACTTACTACACACAGCTCAATACATGTAGACTTCAGCAACAGTGCACCTTGAACACCTTTCCACTATATGGGACATTTTTAGCTTTATATAGCTGCTTTTCACAGACAACTAAATGCAATAAATAAGCCAGTCCCCATGGTGTACTGTGTCATTTGGAGTGTGCTTAATAATAAAGTGAATTGGGTTAACTTGGGCAAAGACTGGAAAATTATTGAAAGTTTAAGGTGCAGATAGCATCAGGACCATGGACAGCGCCATGAAATACAAGTATAGCCTAGTTTCTCTTTTAAAATTAAAACAACATCCAAGTATATTATTAGTATAAGCTTAGTATAATATTGTGTAAGGTTCGACAATACAAGATATATATATATATCAAGTTTTTTTTTAAAGTGAAGGTGTCTCAATGTACATCGAACAGAGAGATGTGGGAAAATTATCATTTAGAGCGATTTTTGTCCTTTAAACAGTTTTGCTATGTTGTACAATTTCAACTAATTATTTAGAAATGTGTTTTGGAAAAGTGTGAGCCTGTTTTCCAAAGTTATTAAACTGGAAGGTGTCTCAATGTACACACCATTGAATAGAAAGATATGGAAAAAGTATCATTTAGAGCGATTTTTGTCCTTTAAACAGTTTTGCTATGTTGTACAATTTCAACTAAATACTTAGAAATGTGTTTTGGAAAAGTGTGAGCCTGTTTTCCAAAGTTATTAAACTGGAAGGTGTCTCAATGTACGCACCCATCGAATAGAAAGATATGGAAAAAGTATCATTTAGAGCGATTTTTGTCCTTTAAACAGTTTTGCTATGTTGTACAATTTCAACTAAATACTTATAAATGTGTTTTGGAAAAGTGTGAGCCTGTTTTCCAAAGTTATCCAACTGCAAGGTGTCTCAATGTACGCACCCATCGAACAGAGAGATGTGGGAAAAGTGTCATTTAGAGCGATTTTTGTCCTTTAAATGGTTTTGCTATGTTGTACAATTTCAGCTAATTATTTAGAAATGTGTTTTGGAAAAGTGTGAGCCTGTTTTCCAAAGTTATCAAACTGGAATGTGTCTCAATGAAGAAAAACTTTGAATACAATGTTGGTAGAAATTACACATGTAAAGAAAGCAATTGTAAAATATGTGAGTGAGGCACAATTTATTCATAAAACATCTTAAAGAAAGTTTAGCCATTACTTTATGAAGTGTTGACCCAAAATACCAAAAATAAGCAACCTGTTTGCTGTCATGCTTTCTGAGTTCTTGTCAAGAATCTGATGGATTCAGTACCATGGACAGTGATATTTCTGCAGGACTGTAAACATCAATCAATGCACATGAATTGTGATATTGTCAGAGTGTAATGTTAAATAAAGATTTCATACAACAGGAAAACATAAAAGTTATTTTAGCAATTCATCTCAACTCAACACTTGGAGAACACTGTTACAATGGTGTTAAGCACACTTAAAACCAGAAAAAACAAACAAACAAACAGAGGTGAATAAAACAGCAAGACATGGGCTGCAGTATGTTCTGTAGGGTCCAGACAAGATGTTCCAACTTGCTTTGGAGCAGTCAACCCATGCTTTCAAAACCTATAGAAATAAATCATATATGTCATCGTTAACACCAACAAAGTTCTTGCTCATTTTGAGGCAAAGAAATAAATAAAAAGCATTATAAATTGAAATTAGACATTAACTATGTTCAGGAGATTACACATGATTTACCAGTTGTATGTATTGTTACAAAATTACAAGTTCATTATTTGTCATTTCCTAAACGTCTCTTCAAACGACATAATTATAATGCAGTTTTTATTATTATTGTTGCTAAAGGAACATTAGAAGGCATACTGTGAGTGATATTTGTGATACAAGTAATTGTCTCTTTGCACACAATTAAAAAAAAAAGAACTTTTTAGACGGTCCCTATGTTGCTTACCGCTCTACATTGGACATTCGGCGGACATTCGCAAGTAAATATGCCATTAAAACAGTACTTGCCCATTTTGTTCGATTGTGGAAAAAAAGGTAGTAGGTTGACAATGATGTCGCTGATTAGAATTTGCAAAAGAAATATTTTTGCACATATAATTAGAAAGTTATTGAACGCGGAAATGTTGTGAATGTTGTGAATGTGCGAATATGAAACCAACTTTACCCAAGTGATTTGAACTAGTAGTAATGTTGTCGCTCATATCGGTTTCACAGATAGCGCGGTAGCATTGGAAAAGCATGTTTTACTCCAGTTACCTCATTAGCAGCTTTGGTGCGATCGACTGATGAAGCAGTCTAATGAAAATGCATATATATGATATATTTAGTCCATGATTATTTGCTCTGTGCATCTTTGTTCGCTAATTATCTCACTAAAGGTTTGAGATAGGTTTTTTTTGTGTTTGTTTCATTAAAATATATGGTAAATTCACTTACCTTGTTATAAATGCCTCCCACGAAGCGTCAGTAACGTATTTGTCTGATGTATTCCCTCCTCCACACACACACACGTTCAAATTTCCTGACCCCGCCTCTGCTTCAATTTCATTGGTTGAATCTGTGAACCAATCATTTTCCTTTCTGCCCTCAGAACATGTTCGAGTAATTAAAACTCCCATCTGCAGCGCAGCGCAGGGGAAGATTTTACCCTATGGCTTTGTTTTAAGCAACGGGGGCATCCCGGGGCTTGAAATTCACAGCGTAGGATGGGGTAGTGAAGCTGGGTGTAACTAAAAGGTGCCATTGTCCGGCTAGGTCCGGTTGGGGAGTTATGAACGGCCCGGCTCGGAGATCTCATATCGCATAATCATATTAACTGCTTATCTCCTGAACTGCAACTTTCTTTTCAGCACCAATCCCGCCGTGCAGCCAGTTTCACTGGGTAAGGTTAGGGTTAGGTGTGGGGTAGGTTTAGGGGTTAGCATTTTTTGTAGCATAGTGTAGGAAATTAAATTAACACTGTGAGTGACACAACCATTACAATCTTTAGAATCAGCTGTGGGGCGGAGTTTGCGCTGAAATTAGGCTTGTTTGAGATGAACAAAATCTGCGCAGAACCGATCACCGGTGATCGCCGCGAGATGCATGACGGTTAGAAAAGTGTCCGAGTTACGTCCGCCTTGCTCTGATGTCATGCTGACGTGTGCCAAAAAGCTCCCGCGACGGTGAGGCGGCTGTGTCGGATTGAGCAGTCGCACGCAGTTGCTCTCCACCGACTGCGCTGACCAAAAGCATGATGGGAAACGACTGACTGACGACACAGCTTAATGCTCATTGGTTCAGACAACCGTGATGCTGCTTCTCTTCTAAAATGTTTTATTTTTTTAATCTGATTTCATGCTATTATGTATCTAAATTGTGCATGAATATCCCAAACACTATGACAGTGCGATCTCTGTGTGAGATGTGATGTTGTCATAGTTTATATAAAAATCTAAAAACATGTTTGAATTAAAATAAAAATGGATTATAAATATGCCTTTCGTATGGAATTAAATAGCAAGCACTTTAAGTGTCTTGTTCATCATATTTATATTCATATAAAAGCTACAGAACTGAAATTATGTTTATTAGCAGCAAAGTATATGAGTGAGAATAACGCGATATCTGCCTTTGATCTCGTTTGATCTCGTTCTACTTCGAGAGGGCAGAACTGTCCGCCTTGACTGCGCTTATTTCAGTCCTCCCCTCACTGCAGCCGCCTACTCTCACCTACATTTCAGGCGAGGCAAGGCGCATCTCAAACAAGCCTATTGATTGGGAGAAAAAATTGTGCATGCGTGTCATGTGCCTGTCTGTCAATGGAAGGAAGCCACGCCCTATTTGGAGCTCCCACCCCGTTTTGGAGTTCCCGCCCCCATTTGGAGATCTCCAGGCTGCAGTTATACCCTTCTCGGTCAGTCTGCCGATTCCGAGCCGGTCTGTTTTGACGTCACACTTACGGCGATTGATAATAGGTGTGTTCGACTTCATGCGGCGCCGCACAGACCTATCGGCGAGAGCAGCCGCTTGTATTCAGGGGCGGAACTGAAAGCGGAGGCGTGAAGTCGGACTCTTTCTGCTCCCGATAGTGATGCTCTCGCGGTGTTTGCATACTCTAATCACAGATGAAGTGAATAACATGCTATATTTGTCAAATGCAGGGATGTTTTAGAAATGTTTTCATGAGCAACAGAAACACTTTTTATATACTGCTTAATACAGGCCATCTGTTCAAGAATAAAGTTCAGCTTAAACATATACTATTTAAATACCAATAAGCGTTTATCAGTGTTTTTTTATTATTAAATTTGACTCATTATAACATTGTGACTATACAGTAAAAAAAGCTTTTACTGTTCTAAAAACAGATTTGTGGGCAGTATTTTTTTATTATTATGCAAAAATTATACAAAGGTTTGTATAAGCATATACAACTCACAACAAGTACAAAAACAAATAAACATTCATGAGAATATGTAAAGTGAAACAATTCATACCAAGGGTTAAATTACAAAAATTTAAAGTAACAAAAAGCTTCATAGGTCTTTCTTGCTTTTTTGTTCATAATTTTATCTAATGTAGTAGTACCATATTGTTTAATCTCTTTTTATAAAATGTTCCAAGTTTGGCTTAGCTTCCATTTTTCACACAATTGTGATATTTTCCCAGTAAAATAAGATTTGTGAGCTGTATTGGAATTGAAGATGTTAGAAACACAGGTCATTTTTGTCATGTGGTGAATTTGGCCAATCGTGAAACAGCTGTGTTGTCATCAGCGCTCGCAGTCGCTCTGGAGAAACTGCGCTGACCGAGTGAGCCGGCTGCTCTCGAAACGCTCTCGCGGTACTTTGATGCCACACGTGACAGTGACGTGGTGTCAGCGCCGGTAATTTTACCAATTAAAACCATATCTCCAAACTCATTCAATATCACTAAAGCATCTCTCACACCCCACCTCATTCTGAAAAAAGGTACATTATCAGTTTGTTTATATTCAACAGAAACCCTAAATTCTACCAATGATTTAAAAAGAGACAAGTCAACACCTTGACCAACATTTTTACATTGATGTGTTTTCAGGATTGCTAACTTGGCTTGTTCCAATAAAAAATTAGCAAGCACACACTGTTCACGCCACGGTTTTTGTAAATAAAAATCCCAATTTCATAATTAGTTTTTCTAAAAGTACAAAAAGTGGAGTAAGCCTTGAACACTCACAAAATAAGTGAAACACAGTATCAGAAGCCTTACAAAACGAACATTCAGATATAACCATTTCATTGAACTTAGAAACAAAATTGTTTGTGGCCAACACGCCATGAAGTATTCTCCACTGTAGATATCCACATTTTTTAGAAATTGGAGGCTTATACAACAGCCTTCATGATGGAGTTAGATCACTGGGCACAGAAAGATAAGTCCTCCATTTAGTATCTATTCTTTCCCTCAACTGTCGAAAGTGTACTGATTTAGCACAAATATGATAAACTATTTTCTTCCCTATACTTTGGAAATCTAAAAAATCTGAACCTTTTAATAAAAAACCTTAGTGTTCTCCTCAATCTCCAAATCTTTTGGGGCAACTTTTAATGCCGGAAAAGTCTTAAATAGCAAACCATCATTTAATGCAGAATCTATGACAGAAGTGAATCCTGGGGAAACAAGCTTTAAAGTTCTCAACTATCCCTTCCACTATTCTTACTGACCTAATCCCAACCTGGTCGGCAAGTGACTGA